>NC_043963.1:38845806-39000806 GCF_902148855.1 Sphaeramia orbicularis
CCCGCAGCCTCCAAATTGCTCCAAGCTCCTCCCTAAAGTGTGGCAGCCTTTGTCATTGTAATCAGGCCTTGTTTGTGAAGTGCTGCCTGTATTTACCGCTGCTCAGGGTGCATATTTGCCCAGCCTGCTGCTGCCGGGTGAGCACAGGAGGTAGAGAGGGGGGAAAAAGGGAGAGGGCTAAAGATGGGGAAAGACTGGGGAAAGAAAAGAGAAGTGGAGAGAGAAAAGAAGAAGAAAAGATGAAAATAGTGTTTGTGAGCAGAGGGAGAGTGACAGGATGGGAAAGGGGTACAAAGAGACGGGGAGGGTCAAGTGTGGAGAAGAGAGGCAGAGACTCCAGACGGAGACAAAAAAGAGAAGAAATCAGCAGAGGGGAAGCCTCAAAGAATGTGACTCAGTGACTTTGGAAGGGTGACGGGGGGTCAGGGAGTCGACTGCATCACGGATGGGAGGGTGAGAATGTGGGGACACAGGGGAGGAGGGTGTGAGGGGCCGTGATGCTAGTCTGGACCGCAGGGTGGAAAAGGAGGGGTGTGTGTGTGTGTGTGTGTGTGTGTGTGTGTGTGTGTGTGTGTGTGTGTGTGTGGTGGGACAGGGGTGTGTGTTTGGTTATTTACAATTCCCTCAGATGCTGCATGTCTTGAGGCCTTTCAGCACTCAGATTAAGAGATTCACATCAAGCTTGAGGAAGGAAAAAACTCCAGATTTGTCTAACTGACAGGTGAAGTGACGGAGAGGTACAGCGGACAGACAGAGAAGCAGACGATGCGTGGAGGAGTGCAGCGATGTGATGCCTTTTGGCAGAGCTGACCCCATTCGACAGAACACCCCCCGCACAGAACACCCCCCCCACCCCCCTCACCCCCCCAGTGGGGATACCCAAGCTGTGGATCGGGTGGGTTGAAAAAAAAAAAAAAACAGCGTGGAGGATGTCTGTAGAGATGACGGTCATCCAAAGTGGCATCCAGACCAAACTTTGTCTGTTTCTTGGCCTTTCCTAACACACTTCCTTTCACTTCAAGTGTATGTACGTGTGCCTGTTAAAAATTCATAACTCCCACAAAAGAGAGAGGAAATAGAAGTGTAATAAGTGAGTAATGAAGAGCCAGAGGCAGTTTGTGTCTTCATCATGTTAAAAAGCAGCAGGGTATATTTTTATACACCACCAAAGTTGATTATGTTAACAATCATGGTATGTTGGATGAAGGTTTAAATGAAGAGGTTTTTTTATATATAAATCTCTTCCTTATACTGTATATAAGTGAGTGAAGCACTTAGCTGTGTCTAATGGGAGTTGACAGATATGGGTATGATCATGCTGCATGGATGTTAGAGAGAAAGAAGGAGCGAGGTTGGGGGTGTGAAAGTGAGAGAGGGATAGTAGAGTGAGAGGGAAAGAGAGAGAGAGTGAGTGAGGAAAGGGAGGGCAATAAAGCCATCGTGTTATGAACCCGATTGTTATCACAAGACCAAGAGCAGGACTCTGATGTCAAATGTCCATCTGTGCGCAAACCCTGTGTGTGTGTGTGTGTGTGTGTGTGTGTTTATGAGTGTGTCTAAATCCAACAGACACACACATACACATCTTGTGAGATCAAAGTTCTTAAGTGTTTCCAAAAATTATACACAACTTCCACTTTTATTATTACTTCAAACACAAATCTGCACATTTATTAAAGGGAAAACTTTTCCCTTCCAGCAGCGTGGTGACCCTTTTGTCTCTCCACCAGCTCTGTCGAAAGTTCTTTTTTATCCGAGATGCTGAATAATGATAATGAAAGCGTAGGAGTGAACATTTAAGAGGACTTTTGAATAATGATGATGATAAAGATGGAGTGAAATTTCCATTAATTAACTCACGCGGGTCATTTTCTCAACAAGGTCCTGTTTCCTGCTCTCCAGTATGTGTGTTTATGTGTGTGTGCGTATTTGTTTAAACTTTATTGTCGCCATCGTCTCCAGGACAGCTGGAGGCTATGTCAGAGTTCAGCTGCTTGTTATGCCGTGCAGAGAATAAGAGGAGGGGGATGTGTGTGTGGTTGTATTTTTGTGTATGCATTCATTTCTGTGGGTCTGCATGTTCCTTTGAACGAGTTGTACGTATACGTGTGTGTGCGTGTGTGTTGGGTCCTATCTGAGTAGTGGAACAGAAGGGTGGGGGTGAATAGTGAAGTTAATAGGCTAATGAGAGCACCGTGCTCACGAAGAATACAAGAGGCTGTCTGGCATCCTCAGATAAAAACTTACCGTGGCATTAGCGGAGACCCAGCAGTCCTCCTTAACAGCGACACCTTCTTTGTCCACGTACACCAAAAGCCAATTTAATAAGCAGTGAATTCATTATATGTGTGTTTCTTTTGCTTTTTTTTTGCCAAGGAAGCAGGGCTGGGGATTGAAAGGATGTAGAAAGGGGATTTATTTCCTTGAGAAATATATTCAGTACAGTAGGAGCACTGTTACAACAGCTTAATGTTTATACACTGTAGGTTACTAGATGATAAGGATAACACCCCATGGTTTAAAGGCTGGAAAACAGTGCTACAATTCAGAACTTTAAATGCATTTAGTAAAACAATACAGCAGAGTCACTATAAGTTAGGAGTAAATTCAGCTCTGTTTGGGTTTTTTTTAGTAAAAATAATCCAGGCTCATAAGTTTCCTGTATATCAGTTTGGTGGAAGTTTAGGTTTATTTAGATGTGTATGTTACAGTAATTTGGGGTTAAAATGGATTAAATTATTTTAGTTGAGTGTCAAAGTTCATGCCAAAAAATTGTATAGGTATTGTATAGTTTAGTTTTTCTCTTGCACTTTAAAATTACTTATTTACTTAATTTACTACAGTTTAAATTTAAAGTGTAAATAATTGTGCTGGATTTTTTTTTTTTTTTTTTTTACATGAATTTAACTTCACACAGTTCATGTGGCTCATCAAGACTGTATTTGAGGTTACTTTGTTTTAGTTGAGTTTGGTTGAGTTTAGTTTGTGCTTGCAGTGTGTCACTGAGATGAATTTTTATCAACTCTATTAGAGAGTTTAGTTTCACTTTATTTAATTATTCAGTTGGCAATTAATGACTATTTCCCATGCATTGTTTTCCCAGTTATGTAGCTTATGAATTAAAAAAACCTTTGAAGAAAGGGTGGAAAAACAAATTGTGTCACAAGTTGGTGTCACCTAAAAGAACATCTTTTTTACTTTGACTTTTGACAAAAAGAAGCAGATATATGGTCTCATCACATTACAGATGGAAATTTCATTCTTCAAAAATCACTGAATGTATGAACTGATTTTCTTGTAATTTGATCAACTTGTAAATTATTCATTGTAACTGTGCACCTCTGTATGCAGCCTGTATGTAGTTCAGATAATCTGACAATTTGGTTTAGTATAGTTAGTTTTGTGGTTTTATTTAAGTTAAAGTTATAATAAACAGTGAAGGCTGATTTTAGCTTACATTTGAGTAAAACATTTATAAATAGGCTATACATGGCTTAAATATGTCTATGCAGAAATCTTTTTTATTTTTTAATAATGAACTAACAAAAGGAAATGTGCATAGTGTACAATTCAACAGAGAGAAGCAGCAGAATGTGTTTAGGTTGGTTTACCCCCCATTACATCTTGGAGAGATGGGGATGGGGGTAATGGGAGCAAGCAATGGGAGAGCTCATTATCTGGCAGACCATCTGCTATAGGGAGGGAGGAACTGTCTGTCTGTCCCAGACACAGACACACTGAATAGGCCTGGAGTTAGAGTGAAAATGTTCTTCTAAGTCACCTAAATTAGCTGTACATCTGGTAAATTTGGTCACTTTTGATCAAGGAGGGTGTTTCAGGCCTGAAGACAAACAGCAAGTGACAAAATGAGAAAATGAGCAGAGATGTGACCAAATGTGAAGATTAGCGACCTGATGAAAAACTTAATGACAGATAATTTAGAAAGGATTTATACCTTTTCCTTTTGAAGAATAGTGTGATAACTAATATGGTGGATGTACTTTTGATTCTTTTCATCAACTTAAGTTCTGTTGTATTTTCAAACTTTGGTACAGGTCAAACTTCAGTGTGTTTGAACTTCTTAAAATCTGGCCAGGTATAAAGTAAAACAGTTCATGTTTCATAGCAGTGAACAAATTCAGTTATAGAATGAGCTGGGTGACAGAGTCGAGCTTTTACATTGTCTAAATCAGATGTCTGAAGGAGCTTAGTGAGTGTGAGAAGTTGCCTGCTCAGCCGGGCGCAGCAGATGCTCTTTGTTGTCGTTCGGGCTATTGTTGTTGAAAGCTGAGACTGGGAAGCTGGGATTGGTCCAGCTCCCGGCAGCAGGAGGCCACGGCGCCCTGCCATAGGCTCTTCAGGAGTGTCGGTCAGGTGGGCGTCCCGCCCAGCGGCCCCCCTCTCCCCGGCCGGGGAAGTTGAACCAAAGTTTGTTCAACTTGTTCGGCAGAAGTAAACTTAGCAGCAGCACTTGGCGGTCGCTGCGGAACTGAAGAGAAAAAAAGACGATGACCGCAAAGATGAAGCTGTGTCGCACTTTTCTAGGTTCGTATCATTGTTTTACTTGGACTGATTACATTGAAGTTAGTTGAACTTTGTGTAACTTTGTTTCGGCGTCTGTTTTTATTCTGACAGTTGCGCAGTTGAGTTTGTCTAAGCGCGAAACCTGCTTGTCTCATAACTTTATGAAGCAGTATTTGCGAGATTTAATGCAGCATATTAATATCGGTCGTATACCGGAATGTATTTAAAGTAAGCTTTTAAAAACTAGTGAGACAGCAGGGTACGTTAAAAATATAAGCCGTTTTGAGGACATTGTACCCGTCGCTGTGCGGGATTAAAAGAGGCTTATAGTTCAGTCTCATCACACCAGCTATAACTGTGAAACTTCACTTCAGTGGACTTCCTACAACAGGCTGAAGGGCAAAGTCTTGAGACAGAAACATTTCTAAATAAACTTTGTGAACTTCTCCTCAGCCTATAACTGATGCTAAACTTCGACCCCTGGCCACACAAAGGACAGTTGGTCCCCTAGGGGACCGTGTGGCCCCGGTACCGTGGGGACAATGCCAAGCTGCGGGCTTATTAAAAACTTTTTTGTTGTGTTAGTCTGTCGGCTTGTTCCATCTGTCGAGGGACTATAGGGGCCTCCCAGGTCCCAACCTAGCGCTCAGTCAGCTGCTGCCCCATGTAATATTTATACTGGCGGCCCAGGCCCGTCTATGCACAATATAGCCACCATACAACTGGGTCTGCAGTGACGAGACCATTCATTTGTGCAGGCCTCTGCGCCATCTGCATCTGCACACAGACTTTGGAACAGCGGAGGAAAAAGTTTTTCTGCTAATGCTTCTTCAGTTTCATAACTGAAGCTTAGCCTGAAAAATAAAAAAGAGAAAAGTTGGGAATTAAAAACAACTTGCGACGATGGCAATGAAGTAATTAATTTTGAAAATAAAAATAAATCATTTAGAATTAGTATCAAGAATAGTTTTGTGTAATGCAATTAAACCCAGGCCAATGTTCCACCTAATGAGGCAGATAGTTGAGCAGAACACGGTGCGGACAAAAGGCTTTGTTACCTTCACAATAAGCTTACGTAAGGTATTGTGCAGGCCCGCGAGCGTGAGCGGGCCATCCACGGCTGAGCTGTCCACGGTCCTGACCACTCACAACAACACTGGCTCAGCACTTTGGAGCTGTCCGTAGTTCTGAACTCACGGCAAAGTAAAAGTACCGTGAGCGCACCTCTGTAGTTTCATGAATTTTCTTTCGGACATCTGCACCTTTCACACACACACACACACACACACACACACACACACACACACACACACACACACACACACATATGTCGGACTCGGGCCTCGGAGCTCCTCTGGCCTCTGGGTTTACATCTGCACCTGACCCATACGCTCAACTTTTTCATATGGTCCCTGTCCTGGATCATCGCCCGGGTTCCGATTTGGATTTTTCATATTTCCCTCTTTTGTTTATTCGATTGTCGATGCTGTTGTTGTGTGTGAATCCTCTCCGCACCCACAGACTGAAATCATACTGATGCGGCGTGCACGGCCGGTGATTGATTTCAGCTCCAATGCATAACAATGGGATTGCACAAAAAGAGCCTGCTGCAAAGAGATAAGAATTTAATAGAATTTCTGAAAGCTGAAGGTTGGGCTTTTTGAATATTCCCTGCGTACGCGGCGTGGAGACAGCAGATAAAGGATGGCATTTGTGGGGACTATTCTCAAATGGCTTGTAATGAATGGTTGTCATTTCCACTAATGGTTTCAAAACAGCAAAGCAAAACCACGGTGTGAGCAACATTTGGGAGTGACTCCAAGTTATACTATTAAGACTGACTGTTTGTTGTTTCGTGCTGCTCTGACAGTTGGTATTATTCTCCCAATGAGTTTCCTAAACTATCGTTAACTTTCGAGACAGCGATCAATCTTCCTTAAACACCTGAGTGGCGTCAAAACCGCAAACCATTTCTCCCTGGTACATATATATTTTCCCCCAAAACAATTATTCAGCACCATGTTTTTTCCACTGATAATTTAAATTGATATCACATTTCTGTTTCACTTCCATCTTCTCACCTCCCCAGAGCATAAATAATTTTACTAAAGCTCCCTCGGAGACATGCCTCTATATATGTCGTTAAAACCTCTCTTTCCATATGGAGAAATTATCAGATCCTGTCAGTGCGCAGCGCATATACTAACTCTGCATACAACTACTACATCAATTCCCAGTCCTGGAAAAAAAATGTCCCCTGAATGAATTATTGGACGGTACCACTTTCCAGGATGTGTGGGGGGTGACGGATTACAGTAGCTATAACCTCTATAATGCATTTGCGGAACATCAAGAACTTGTCAGCGGGTGAAATCTATAAAATATGAGCTCATTCTGGTGTGTAATGTTGTGTTGGCTTCGTCTTGTGGACTCCACAGAGATGCTTTCTTACTTACTGTGTACAGGCTGTTTGTGATCTTTAAAGTGTTTTTTTTTTTTTTTTTTTTTTTTTTGGGGGGGGGGGGGGGGGGGGCATGTTATGGAACTGGTTTTTCTTCTTTATTCTTAGGGATATTATGTAGAGTTTTAGTTTGGTTTTAACTTGTCACATATATAGAGAAGAGAGAGAGAGAGAGAGAAAGAGCGAGAGAGAGAGAGAGAGAGAGAGAGAGAGAGAGGAGGGGGAGAAAGTCAGAGAGAGAGTGTGTGTACATATGCCCATTGAGTTAGTGAGTAGTAAGGGGGGGACCTCAAGCCCTGCCCATCTGATACTGGAGGTTTTACTACAGCTTCCGTGATGTCATGGCAAAGGGCGGAGGGAGGAGAGGGGATGGAGGAGGGGGGTGTACAATGGCTCATGAGGGAAAGGTAAGTCAATATTACGTTTTTTCTCGCTGACAAAGGCAAATGAAGCCATGTTTTTGCTTACAAACAAGTAACATCTTAACGCCTGGATCCGGAGCTGTGCGCCGCGGAGCGCTGTAGGAGAGGCCGCCCGGAAACGCTCGCTCGCTCTAATTTATCATATCTGGACATTTGTAGCGGGATAGATGAACGTTTTATAAACCTTTACTCGGGATATATTTTAACAAACTACTTGACAGCGACCTGCAACTCTGAAAACACAACAAGGACGCAGCGCCAAACCCCCAAAGGAAATATTATTGAATCCAGGTAATCAGAAATAAATGATGATTCTGCTTTGATGTAAGCTTTCACATGGATTTATTATATTGAAAAACGAATTATCTGATCTTTTTCTCAGTAACTTTGATGCTTGGCCGCATCTTTGCAGTATGTAAAAGCATCACCTGCTATGTGATTTTGACAGGATTAGTGCTGTTTTCAGATTTTCATACATTGAAGTTTCCTTTTCTTGTGAATTAAAACTTATCTACTGCTGCGTTCTGGACAGCTTTAGTATATTTGTTTTCATTTTTTTTAAAAGTACTGGTCTGTTTACTCATTTTATTTTGATTTCCAGAACGGATCCGCGGTCATAGCGCATTTCCAGTCCCATAGCATTGGCTGTTTTTGACCTTTAATCTTGTTCATATTTACAACTATAAGCCAACTATGGCGCTTTCTCAGAAGGACAGTGATGCGTGTTTACCCACTTCTGCCTCTGTTGGATACTTCATCAGTGTGTGGGCTTGAGAAAACACACACCCGGTCTAAAAATGGACCTTATAGTAGTATTTTGAATGCTCTCTTAACGGACTGAGTCACACATGATGTGTATTCGATAGCGCTTCTCCACTCTGTCCTCTAGTTTCACCTTCTATCTCCAGGATTAAATAGCCCGTTTACTGTACTCGTCACACCACAGTGACTACTACACCACCACTGCACGTTATGAGCCATTTCTCCCTTTCGTGGGCTGTTATAGTAAAGTCTGGTATCTATCTAGAGTTCAGCACCAAATGGCAGTTCTGTTATTATGATGTTACAGTGGGCGTTGAACAGGACGCACACGGACAGATGGATGGAAGGATGGCTGGAAGGATGGAGTGTGTGTGTTTCAGAGAGAGAGAGAGAGAGAGAGAGAGAGAGGGAGGGTGGGGAGGGAGGGGTTGGCCATTTGATCCTCTGCAGCAAAAAACAGAGATGCTCTCTTCAAATGTCAGCCGCCTTTAGTGGTGCGCAGATAAAAAGTCCTTAGAAGCGCACTAGAAATAAACACCGGGCGTCGGAGGCAGACTCGAGCTGCACATTTCGCCGGATTTTTCCAAGTGATCATCTTGTCGGATTCGTCCCGAGACCGTGCGTGGCGCATAACGTGAGCCGTGCGTTGTGTTTTCTTTACTATCCCCCTAGTCTTTGCTTTGCTTAGATGGCCACGTAATGTGCTGTGTGCGCCTCACGGTCTGTCAAAGCACCTGCGTCCTAAGATGGAGGAAAGAGATGAGGGATGATGATACACACAGTGTTATTGCCAGCCGCTCTTAAGTTTCTCCCCATCCTTGTTGTAGTAGAACCTGGGCTGGTGGTCGATATCTCTTGATCTTTAACAGACCAACTTCAGCTGTTAGAAAATCTTTCAGGGTTATATCAGCAGGGATAAAGAGGATGAAGATTTAAAAAAAAAAAAAAACAAAACAAACAAACATCTGAACTTAGTTTAATGTCCTTTACTACTCTTTAACATCAAACTCAATAAAACAAGTTAGACTCTTTCGGGAAGCATTGTTTTTGGGTTAATGATAAAAAAAAATACTTAATGAAATGTTGTTTTTTGTTCATGTTGTGCTGATGGTGATAATGGTAGGGGTGATGATGCTTTAAAGCTGTGCAGGTATATTCTTCTGATTTTGTTGAATATAGAATATTTAGGTGAATCCCATGAAAATGTGCAAAACAGTGGAATAGCCCTCACTACTAATCAAGTGGAAAGTGTATTGTCAAGCTCAAAATAGAAAATACTTAACATGAGATTAATGCAGCATAGGCAAAAATGATAAAATACCTATTGTTTTTCTTCTGCTTACTTCTCCTGTGAAATGTAGCCTAGTTTCAGAGGATTACAGAATTAGGTTATTGGTGCCTTATGCCGTCGGTTGAGGCAATAACCACAAAGTATAGAGCTGCATGTAGAGCAGCCTCAGATATGAAGTTGCTTCTGTTTTTTTTTTTTTTTTTTTTTTTTTTTCTTCCTCCTCTCCTTTTTTTTTTAGTTACCGTGTTAGGAAACCTCTCTATTTATGAAGGGTTGAATAGCCCATGGTGAGGACAGCAGGTGCCGGAGGAGGGAGTGCAATAAACATGTTGGAGGAGCAGCTGGGGCCAAATTGCACCCTCGTCATTCAAAGCCTATCAGAAATCTAAGCAATACAAGCAAAGGTCAGGGTCGGCCAAGCTTTGAATGGAGAGGAGGCATTTAAAATGAAAGCCTGGAAATAATGAATTTCATGCCCTGCATTAAAAGGAAAATAAATAAAGAAATGAAAATTAATTAAAAAGTAAGCTCTACATTTCGGCCAAATGTGCATAATTCTCAGACGAGCGGAAAGAAGAGCATGACACGCAGAACTGTTTGTAACATCACAAACTGCTGCCTTAGGCTGAGCACTTTCAGGTGCACAACAAATCCCTGCAGTTAGCGTTATGTTTTCTAAGCAGCAGTGACGTGCTTCTGTTGTTTCTGGGGTCAGGGTGCGCCCTCAGGGGAGCTCCTCCAAAAGCTGGTTACCATGGTGCTGTCTTCCACACCCTAACCCCTATAACTCCTTTAACTGATAAGGCCGTCCTACATCTCTCTCTCTCTCTCTCTCACACACACACACACACACACACACACACACACACACACACACACACACACACACACACTTTGTGTTAGTCTTACAAAGTGCTCTGCTTCTTTATTTTCCTCTTTTTTTAACTGTACAGCCAGAGTTTTTTTTTTAACCTCTAATGATGGTTTTGAAAGAATCACTTAATGATTATTGTTTTTCCAAATACTTATCCATACATATCAAATCCTATTGTTACATCTGTGAGATAATCTGGTCACAAATTACTTTTTTCCCTCCTGTGGCACAAAGAAACCAGTGAGTAATAGGAGATGTACCACCACACAACTTTTGATTTCTGTCTTTTCTGACTGGCTTGCTGTAATCACACTAAGTTGTCTCTAAATCCTGCTTAACAGGACCAGGGGTGGTACAGCTGGCCCCGGCCCTGTATGTACACTAATACTGTTACAGACAGTTCACCCTGATATTTAATCTAACTATGGATTTAGGCCTCTTTGCCCCATTGTCCCAGTATAGTAAGCTGCAGGCCTATAATGGAATTACTTTAGCCCAAACTTTGTTTTTTTCTGTTTCTGTCTTTTTTTTTTTTTTCATTTAATTAATTTTTTATAATGGAATCAAATTGCATTATTGTAGAGAGAGGGGACAGATGTTTTAAACTTTACACTACAGTTTCCTCTCACCAACTCAGGCTCAGATAAAAATGCAGAACCCTGGCAGGAAAATACAATTTTTAATCCTTTCATTTTGTATTCAACTACCCCTCCCAGACACCCCAACCCCCCAGTTTCTCCCCCTGGCCCCCTCCACTCCTGATTAACCAAACCTCCCCTGTGAACACCTAATTGTCTCATACTCCTCCAATTTTCGCTGCAAAATAACGAGCTGTGCGTCTTTTAGGTGGGAATGAGCAGCAGCTGATCAAAGAATAAGAGAACACGTACCATAAGTGGATGAGGCTCAAATTCGTTTTTGTTGTGTTTTTTTTTTTTTTTTTCATTTTAGATAGATCCAGATGTTCAGATTTTTACATAAAACAAATGAAAACATGTAAAGCACTTGTGAGGTCAGTTTAGGGGGCCTTTCTGTGATTAATAACCTAATTTTATAAAAACGCACTGATCTGATAATCTCCTACAAGTTGAAAATGTCCAAGCGTATTTTCTCTCTCTGCATGGTGTGGACTGTAGAGAAAGCTGGAGCAGTGGCTCAGGACTGAATAAAGTGAGCAGGGACAGTGACGCATGGCCTCAGGCAATGTGTCCTAATAGAGTACTGTTATATATTTGGCATTTAGGAATGTCTCTCGGCTCCTTGGTCGCGCCGCTGTCCCCAAACCAACAATACAGGACAGATGCTCACTTCACTTCACTTTAAAAGAGGGACAAAAAAAAAACAAGAAAGAGGTTGTGAGCTTGTGTGTGCATGCATGGAGACAGAGAGACAGAGATAGCTGAGACAGAGATAGAGATGCAGACGAACAGTATTGCTGTAGTAATCACTTTTTCGCTGAGGGGGAGTGAAAGTTGATAAACAAGCGTTTTGTAGAGTGCTGGCTGGGCTTTGGCGAGGTTTGCATGTAATGGGCAAAGTAAGAGATGGGTGCGGGGATGAGAATTTGATGGTGGAAAGGAGGAGGAGGAGGAGGAGGAGAACTAGGAGGAAGGGGGGTCAGGGGGATCAAGGGTAGGGCCGGTCTTGCTTTGGGACCCTTCGGATACGGACATACAGCCTTTTGTTGTCTCCGTGCCTGTTTGCTTTGAGATTGGCACTGCTTTTAGCGTGCACTTTTCATGCACTGTGGGTTCACATGCAGGACAGTATCTCCTTTTTCATGTTAAGGGAATTAACTCTTACTGTATCTTTGAAAGTAGCGAGAAGGGAGATGAAAAGGTAGAGATAATACAGAAGAAAATTAGATGGACAGATGCAGCTTGCACTCTACAAAGGCCAGGGATTTATGCCCACAATTAAGTCTAAAGAGGTTTATGTTTTTCAGGTCTCAAGACCATGGCAGGATCTTTGAAAGCTCTGTATAACTGTAGTCATTTCATTTAAATTTTGACCATTCAATGAATTTTAATGTCAAAATTCAAGTAATTATAACATTTTCCTTGAATTTACACTGTAAAAACCATGAATCATGAATGATTACTCTTACAGTATTGCTATTGCAATTTACATTTTCAATAGAGTGGATTTAAAGTGCACTGACCCAAACCTTGGTCTGTTTTGAGTGTTATTTTCACTAAGATGTTCTTAAGAACTGATAAATAGTTACCTCATACAGAAAAGGAGTCACTATAAACTCAAGGGCACTTCCTCTTTCACAGTGTTCTGCCGCCTGCTGCAAAGACACACAGTCCATATAAAGGTGAAAGCTAAAGGTTACAGATGCATATATATGTATCAGTAAAAGAATCAGATTTCACTGTACCAGCTAAGCAAGGTATAAAAAAACAAAGCAGAATGACAGAGTGACATCCGGCTGTGTTAAAGCTTGTGTGATATGTCTCTCAGCTAAAACGTGTTAAAGCTCCACCAGTTGAAAAGTTCAGCCTTGGGCATTCATTGAAAAACACTCCGCATGCTGCCTGAACTCTAAACTGAGGCTACGCCAGGGGAAGAAACTCCTCGACAATTAGGACAACTTCACACTTTTGTGTTTAACACCTACATAACTGACATCTCTGAAACTGCAGGAAGAACAGTGAAGGGATTTGTAATAGATTTTGTATGTTTCTCTTGGATGATCAGGGAGATGAAATGAAGAGCTATTACCTTGATGAAAAAGCAGAGCGAGGAAAAAAAAGAAGCTTGATTTATGGATGATTCATTATTTACTGACCATTCTTCACCCCCTCTCCACTCATGTTCTCTCCTATCATGCCCATCCCCCAACACACTTATATATGCACCCTGAAAAGCTTGATAAAAATGCGCAAATTTGATTGATTCTAATAGCAGACTGACAGGGACCCCAGCTGGGGCACTTAGCAGGGCCTATGCATGTGTGTGTCTGTGTGTGTAAAGCATGCACACTATTCCTTTAGTTAATAAAGGAGTGTCTGCAGCATGCTTGAGTGCCCCGACCTAGCCTCACAGTAGTGCCCCCACCCTCCTCTTCCTTTATCCAAACCCTTTCTTTAACCATTGCCCCTTCCTTTGGTGCTGATGCTGATGATTTAATATGACAACTCTCTTTTTTCACCCCCTTTTTTTCCATCTCTTCCTTTTTCTCACCCACTTCCTCCCTTTTTTCCCTCCCCCCTTGTCCTTCATCCTTGGCCTTTCCTTTTCCTGTGGCAGAAAATGAGTTTCGGGGCGAGCTGGTGAACCAGCGGTGGACACGAGGCGAGAGGACCAGCAGCCGCTGTCAGGCCTCCCAGAGACTGCAGAGCCGTCAACCAATCATGGTGAGTGACAAGGCCCCGCAGCCCCTCCCCTTTACCCCTAACCCCCACCACCAACAACTCGATTCTGCTTCCTGGGCATTTCCCCAATCCCTAACTCAGCGGGGAAAGTAAAAAAAAAGGTGGAGACAGAGAGAGGGGAGGATAGAGAAAGGAGGCAGGCTGTGTGTGTGTGTTGGGGCAAAGCCACGCTGGACAGAAAAAAACATGAATCAAACAGCACATCACATCTCCCGCTTGGCCCTGCCCATCCTTGTCCTTTGCTTCCACCCCGTTCAGCTTAGTTCAGTTTAGTTAAGCTCAGCATGGCACAGCACAGCACAGCTCAGCGTTTTCCCGCTGCTGAGTTCACTTCACAGGATTTTTTTTTATTCAAACACAATAAAAAAGAAACTCAGAAGGATGTCCTTGAGCTGCTCATACTTTTCCGTCTCTATGATATTCATCCTCATCAGCAGAGTAGAAAGATTCATGCTCTCCTGTCCTTCTCTTTTCCTCTCTTTTGACAATAAATCTGTTTTCTTCCTTTGTCTGTTCTTCAGTTGGCAATTTCTGACCCAAATTGTTACCTCTTCAGGGTTATTTCTTTTCTCTGAAAACATCTGATTCCCTTTTTTCTGCGCATCACAACTGAGAGTGTGACACTCAACAAAGAGATGGAGGGATTGAGGGGAGATTGAAAGAGAGACGAGTGGTGAGGTGGGGGCAGGGTAAGGGTTGGGGAGGGTTGTTTCCCCTGGGCCCAGTAAAAGTAGTTTTGCTTCCCTCTGATGGCTTAGGTTCATCTGAAGAGATGACTTTTATTGATTTGGTTTGATTTCTGCTGCTGAGGGAGCTGAGGAAAAGAGGCGTTTGTTTCAAACACTACATCATCTGAGGCAGCCCCCGCCTGTTTGGCTTGGCACTTATGATACACTGAAGCTTCTTATTATCTTTTAGACTTGCAGTGAGATGAATGAAACAGACAGCCAGCATTAGAGAGGAAGAAAGTCGTTAAATGTTTGGTTATGAACGTAGCCTGCTGAAATCACATCAGGGTGATTCATAAATGGCAAACCACCGACAGCACTCACACATCTGACCCATTATGTGGTCACACATGCATAGTCGTCTGCATATGAAGTGAGAAAAACGTGGTCTCCCCTCCTCCCTTCTCTCACACCGCTCCTCCTTGTGTGAATTATTAAAGTGAAACTGTGGAAGGGCTTGCCATGTGGTGATCCAACATGGAGGCTGCACAGCTTGGTTCGCCTGTTGAGGGAACGGTGCAGCGCAGCTGTAATTGGCAGCTGCTGTCTGCAGGTAATTTTGGAGATGTCAGTCTTCGTCACTAGTTGTAAATGCTCCTCTGCAACTCCTCTCCCTGTCTCTCCACCCTACCTTAACCCCCTCCTTTCCTCATCTACTCTTGTAAACCTGAAAATGAATAAAAGAGTCATTTATGTGCACCAGGGGACGAAGGGTGACCTTCTCTCTGAAGTCATTGCCCCCAGCCAGCCATTTACATAGAGCTGTCAGAATGCAGAGCAGAGCCGAGGCCCTCCTGCACCGACCGTTGCACACAAAGAAGGACATAATTGATAATGTACTACACAGCCTGTAGGGATGAGCTGCCTCTTCCTCCTCCTTCTTCCTCCTCTTCCTCCTCCTCCTTCTTTTTCTTCTTCCTCTGCTGGCATTCCACACTACATTTCACACTAGTTAAACCTTGATGTACACGCAAGCATGTGCTGCTATGCACACACAAGGCTTTGCCTGCATGCACTCTCTTAAATTTACACATACTTTCACGCACATTCACCACAAAACTCCTTCAGATTTTCCCCTCTTTTCTTTCTGTATCTCTTTTTTCTGTTATGCATAACACATACACTGTGTAGGTCCATACGCATACATCACTCAAGGAGCTGAATTAAAAGACAACAAGGTAAAGGACAAGTTTTGAACATACATTAAAAAGGCCCCTTTGAAAGAGATTATGAAAATCAGGTGAATGCCTACCTCGCTGCATCTGGATTCACTCGCTGTGACTTTGTGTTCATACAAATTTAATGAGCTGGAATTGAGAAAAAGGACAGGAAAAAGAGGAGAACTCAGATGTGCTTACCTATTTAAATGTGTGTAACTATGGTTACGCAAACATGAAAGCAATAGGGGCCCTTTTCAGTCCAGGTTTTGATTCATCTGATGACTATCAATGTAAGGAGGAGGCAAAGGAAGGAGGATGAAAAAGTACAGCAGTATTAGAATAGTATACAGTCTTTTCATGCAGGAGGAGCGTGCCCCTTAGCATCATTCACAAGCACACACGCACACTTTTGTCTCTCTCCCACAAACATATACTGCTTTCCTTCCCTCCCAGGTTACATTTACTCATATCAAGTGCTTCGGCATCATAATTTGTGTATCTTTTTCAGCCACTTTAGCATTTGATTCATTGACTTTTACCTTCATTAGCACTCTTATCAGTCAGTTCTGAATTCATAAGCATGTAGCATTACGACTATAAATTACCGCCAGGCTTTTTCAGATGATTCAAAATATCAGTGTCTCTAATGAAGGAGGAAGAAAAAGACAAAGTTAGACAGTGAGGCCCTTTTTCTAGTTTTGTTCTGGCCACTTAGATCTTACATTAGTGCCTTTTTTCAAACCATTCCTCTGCTCACTGAAAGGTCACACATCCATATATGTGTGTGTGTGTGTATATGTATATATATATATATATATATATATATATATATATATATATATATATATGTTATAACACTCTTAAGGAAATAGATTATGAACTATGTTAGAAACATTCATATAAAACTCTTCACTTCACACTTAGCCTCTTCCCACACAGTGCTGTGAGTGGAGCGCAGAAGGAGTCAACCGCTCCCTTCAGGCAGGGCACAAAGCTGCTGCTTGTTGCACGACTTCTACATTAACAGCACTTGATCAAAAGAGTTGAGGCCAGGGTGATGAGAAAGAGAGAGAGAGACAGAGAGAGAGGAGCAAGGCCAAGGCAATGGAGACTCACGCAGGAAAGGGAGGGGCTCCAGCCTGCACCTGTACCTCCGGCCAAACACTAGACACTAATGAATGAAGTGCACCCTCCCCTGGAAAAAAGAAAAGCCTTTAACAACAACAACAGCGTGCTTCATCTTCTTCTCATCCTTCTTACCCTCCTTCTTTTCATAAGTAGTCTATTAGCAGGAAAGGGGCATTGCCAAATAGAGAGGCAGAGAAAAAAAGAGGAGAAACAGGGACCCCGTGTTTGGTGTTTGAATCTTACTGTGGCGGTGCCAACTTGACTATAGAGAAGCAACAAAGCAGCTAAGTGCCTAAGCAAGGGGGTGAAAAGGGGAGGGCGGGGTTTAGGGAGTATGTACAGGAGGGAGGAAGTTGGAGATAGAAAGCGAGAAGAGGGGAGACCTGCGTTAGAAAAAAAAATAGAGTCCAGTAATCAAAGCTAATGGCTCCATTGTGTCTAAAAAGCATCTGATAGCTTTAGAGTGCACTGAGAGCAGCTCCGAGCATGGAGAGGTAGCACTGAGGAGGTGTGGCACGTGGTCAATATGTGTGTGTGTGTGTGTGTGTGTGTGTGTGTGTGTGTAAATGTGTGTGTTTGAGGCAGCAGGGTTAACACCTGCTCCTTTGTGGCTTAAAAGCCAGGCCAAGAGTAAGCAATGTGCATAAAGCATTCCGTACACACACTCATTTGCACACACACCCACACACACGGCTCGTCTTCGTAAAAGGGTTATTACAGTGGCTTTTTAGCAGCCATTTTTGCTTTATTATTATATTCAGCATAGTTATGATTGTCAGTCCCTCTGCTTACAGAGGCCATGGCCTCAGTACGAGCGCTGCCTGTTGCCTGTGCACAGTATACAATCATGTGTACCACTCAGGTGCAGGAAATTACAGGGAGAGTAATGGTGAGGCGAAGCGTGTGAGTATGTGTGAGTGAGGGTGGGGGAGGAAAGGGGATTTCAAAAGTAGCTTAAACACCAGGGTTTTATTTCCTTTCCATGCCATGTAGCTTTTGTTTTGGACTGTCTTTCTCTTTTGATGGTGTGGTGCATCAAAACTGTATACGGGTATGTATCTTTTTTCCTGTGATGAGAGAGAAAACTGCTGGCAAGGAAGGATGAGGGAGTGCTGTTTTAAAGATATGATCATGTCTTTGTGTCAGTCTTACCCTTGGTGTGTTTCAATGGGAACATTCTCAGCGAGGGTTATTATACCAGCTCTTTTGAAGCAGAGGTAGGCAAGGACGATAAACTCG
This sequence comes from Sphaeramia orbicularis, assembly GCF_902148855.1. Classification (NCBI taxonomy): domain Eukaryota; kingdom Metazoa; phylum Chordata; class Actinopteri; order Kurtiformes; family Apogonidae; genus Sphaeramia; species Sphaeramia orbicularis. Next base: position 38,863,776 of record NC_043963.1, read on the forward strand.
GGATGTGTAGAGGAATATATTGAGAGAATTGAGAAATTACCACTCATACAGTCTCTCTCCATTTTCTCCTCCACACTGTCTTTCCTCTATCCTCCTTAACACTTGTTTCTCCTCTCTCCTATTTTTTCTCCTTCCTAGATGAGTGTAGAGGGTGATGACAAACGAACCCGCACTCGGTCCAAGGGAATCAGAGGTGAGTGTTTGTTAGTTTTTTCCATCATATAGGGCCTTGTCTACCTTGGAACAGTTTATACATCCACTCAAATAGTTTTACTTTTCTGTGTTTCAAAGGGACAATATACACTGATGGTACATCAGTAACAAAGATGCTAACATGATAGATTATAGCAAAACTCATCATCTATATCAGTAGTCCTTAGGCAGGTATCAAGAGACAAGACAATACGTTACACCACACTCCATGTTAAAAGTAATCACACATCTGGTTCGCCTTAAGCCACTGCTTAAGATGGGTCTTAAAAGTAGGATATGTAGAGCACTCGTTATGTCTCACTCACAGAGATGCACCCACTCACACTCCTTCACATACAAACATCAAACATCTGCTGGTCAGTTTGGCAGCTGTGTATCAGCTCATAGTCTTAAGTAAGACAGGACTGTGTGTGTTCATATGTGTGTGTATATGGACAGAAACTGTGTGTGTGTGTGTGTGTGTGTGTGTGTGTGTGCGTGCAAGCAACTGTAGATGTGCACAACAGAATATACATAAATATATTTGAAATGTAGTGTGTACTCAAAGTTTATACATAATGATGTGTGTGTCATTCTTGTTTGTATGGGAACAAGTTTCTGTTTGTTTGTATGTGTGTGTATGTGTGTGCGTTTGATGTTTAGAAGCGAGACAGCAGAGCAACAGTTCACAGCGTGTTCACGGCGCAGGAAGGCGTCCAGTCATTCCAACTGCATGATGAAAGACTGAGAAACTGAGATGCTGCACTCACATCAACAGTGTGTGTGTGTGTGTGTGTGTGTGTGTGTGTGTGTGTGTGTGTGTGTGTGAGTGCATGTGTGTTTTTCTTATGCTCTTAAAGTATCATGATACCTGGGGTCTTTTTGACATGTGATTAATGCATGTGATATCGGAGCCTGAGCTGAATTCTCCAGGATGGTATTGTTTTCCCGTCTAGTCCAAATGAAAACAGGATATTTCTCTAAACTAGTTCTATCGCTCAACTCCTAATCGATGCTTATAGCTAGCCCAGAGCGATGTATGTATGTGTGTGTGTCCTGTTGTTTGTGAGCAGATTTGATTTATGTTTTGAAGGCAATTACTATAAGTTGTCCCTGAAAGAAGTGCTGTTTTCTACTGATGAAGGCAGTTTTGCTTTTAATTTCATTTTCCCAATTATGATAACTAAAGTGCAACAATTAATCATGTTTTATTGCTGAAGTCTGCATATAATTGTCATTTTTTCTGAACAGCACTATGCAATTTGGCTGATTTAGGTTTTCTCCTCTGTATGTATGGTTCTGTATTTGCCTTTGTGTGTTTGCGTGTGCGTTATTCATACAGTATGTTTGTGGAGGCCAGCACTTACGCTCCTGTTTGTTTTGTGCTTGCCTTTGTGAGCGTGTGTTTGTATGTGTGTATATGCGTTTGGTAATGTGTAGGTGTTCTGTGTTTTGTGTTTTTTTTTCTCCTGATCATGCAGTGTGTAAGCTTCTGTGAGGAACCCTCATGGGATTCGTATGCATTTGTGATTTATTGATCTGAGTTTCTTTTAGCAGCACAGCTTTCTAAGCAGTCATTCACCTTTGTTCTCCTTTCCTGTATCTTTCTTCTCCTCTCCCCTCCTCTTTCTCACCCTCTCTCTGTCTCTTTTTTTCTCTCTCTCAGTTCCTATTGAGCTCGTAGGACAAGAGCTGAGGTAAGGAAACACCTTCATCTTTGTGCTTTCATAAAGTTTTTTTTTATGTGCACCGCAAAGCCCCCCGGCATTTGTAGCCTCACTATCAGTGGTTCTTTAGATAATATTGTATATCATTTTTTTTTATTTCTTATCATCAGCACTTCTCAACTCGTGGTCAGAGCCTCCAACAGGCTGGTATTGATTTCAGCCTTTCGCTATTTCCTGCTATGAACACAGATGCAATACAGCAGATGCAATGAAAGGGGTGTATGATCTTTTTGCAATCCAGTCGAATGATACAACACAAGGGGGGAGGATGGTGAAGGTGTGGGGGGCTATTTAGTTCTTCTTTAGTCCTTCCTTAGTAATTTCTGTCTTTCCTCCCACCCTCTTCTCCCGGGCCTTCCCATCTAGCTCGGCAGCATTTCAGGCCTTCAACGGTCATGAAGTCCATTGTCCTCTCTCCTCCCCCTGCTCTCCCTCCCTCCCTCCCTCTCATCTAAATTATTTTTTCATTCTCTCTTTTTTCGTCACACTTCACCTCTGAGCATTGATCTGTGCTCAGTACTCCAAAAAAACCTTTAGGTTTCTAGAGTAAGGGGAAAAAAAAGGTAGTGAGGCCAGAGAGTACCTCATTTAAAATGCAAATGCTGCATTTTTTAATAAGTGAAATTAATAATAAGGATAATTGGAGTAATAAAGGGCAATTGCTGGGGGAACTTAATGAGAATTGAAATGAACCGTCCTGAGGGGTCATAGCAACCTGAATCAGTGGAGAAAGAGAGACGGGAGTGGGGTGGAGGTGGGGTTAGGCAGGGGGGTTATGATGATGACTAGTGAGGAGAGCAGAGCAGGGGAAATTACAGCAGGTCTCGGCTGATCCTTATCGCTCATAGTAACAGGATATAGGCCAGGGTTGATGTACGACACACAATATTATGTTCTCCCCGGCTTGATGCCACCTGCATTCATGCATTATGTGTGTTTGCAGGAAGGGGGCTGGGGGGGGTTACATATCTGTGACCAATGGGCATCTTTGTGCATGTGCATTTGTGTGACTCGTATGCTCAGTTTGCATGTCTGCTCTTGTCTCACTTTATTTCTTTTGTTTTGTTTATCTTAATTTACTTTTTCTATTGCCTGTGGTTATCATTGCTTCTGCATAGGAACTAAAATGCACCCTGTCTTAAACATATCTCTAACCTCCATCCATCCCATCCAGCTGCCCCACCCCTGGATGCAATGGCACTGGCCATATCAGTGGGAGATACTCACGGCACAGAAGGTAGGGCAGATTAAAACCCACCCTCTGTCTGTCCTTCTTCTCTGTCTGTCCTCCTTGTCCTTTATACACCACTGCATCTGCTTCATGAAGAAAAAAATTTCATAATAAATTTTACTTAGAGTGCAGCATAGTGCAAGTCTATTATCTACATCAACAATGCATGTTATTTCTTACCCTAATCGTGACCAAAGTAAGACAGAACAAGAAAAAATAAAAAACAGTGTTCATATCTTTCTCTATGACAGAATAAAATAACAAAAGTAGTTTGCGCTCTTCAGTTTCTATTTACTCGTATTCCATGTATGTTTTTAAAATCAGTGTATGTGCTGCAAATAAGTCATGGGTACGTGAAGACATAAAGTTGAAGAGCCTCACATAAGATTTCACTACTGATTTGCCTTTTTGTCATTATGTAAATTGCAGATCCTCATGATAGTAACATGTTTAAAGGATCCTCAATGACTCTAGAGGCCTTAAATCGCATAAAAAAATGAAAACATTAATTATATCACTTTAAGTAATCACATGCCAGTGAGGGTGGCTGTTTTTCACTGCATTTTCAGTTTTCAAGTTCAGGATTTCTGTGGGCAGCAGCGAAAGCCTCCTTTTCCCTGTCTTCATTCGGTGTTTCTGTCGTTCCTCCTCAGAGACCCCGGGAGACTCGGGGCAGCTCACTGGCTTGTGACTCCTCTTTATTGAGGGGCAGATATTAGCTATCTGTTTACATGTGTATTCGTTCAGCAGGCAATTTCAGATGCACTTTGTTTATAGATCGTCCCTCAATCTCCCTGTGCCTCTCCCAGGTGAAAGTAAGAGGGAGTTTATTGGATTTCACCCTCTGCTGCCTCGCCCGCCGCCTCTCCATACAAGTTGTTCATTAAACGTTCCAGTCAATTGGCTTAGATTGGTTGTGATGTCTGAGTGAGCGAGCATGGCGCCCCCCTTAGGCCATATGTGTTTACTCATACTCTCAGCTAAATGACCCGCTCCATCCTTCCTCTTGTCAAAACACACACATCCATTCTGCTGCTTTAACTCACTCATAGCGAGGAGCATGTTTTATTGAAGTATGCCACTTGTGTTTTCAGATGAGATGAGATTTTTTATTACAACCATTTTTAGTCTTCATCATTGTCTCCTTTTTTCTCCTACCCTCAGCGTTCTGGGTTGCCCAATTGCCAGAAAGCGCCGTCTAGAGGAGGCAGAAGCAGAGCAGGAGCAAGAACAGGAAACAGAGCGGCCCGCCTCTAAGAGGAAGTCTCACCCGCTTAAACTGGCACTGGATGAGGGCTTCAGCGCAGAGAGCGACGCCAGTAGTGAGGCTGAGGGAGAAGGAGAGAAGGATGGAGAGAAAGGAGCAGAGTCCAAGGAAAGGGAGGCAGCTGAAGAAAGGGAGGAGGAGGAAGAGGTGGTAGAAGATGTGATACAGAACGGACAGACAAATGGGCAGGAGGAGGAAACACAGAGTGAACAGAAGGAGGAAGAGGAGGAGAGGGAAGAAGATGACACATATCAGAAAGAGGAGAACACATTTAACGGTGATGAAGGTTGGTGTTTGATATTAGATTAGATCAACACCAGTGTGTCTTCTGCTGCAGTAATAAAAGACCTACCAGAACTAACCCAAAGGTTGTGGTTGAAAAGTAAAAAAAAAAATCACGACCCATGTGATTTTTTGATTAAAAATGTCACGTGTCATGTGAAGGTCTTTGAAAAAGACAGCTGTTGTAGGTCATTATAGGATGCTAAATGTTATTGAAGGGGATTGGCTGTGGTGAGACTGCAATGCCCTAAAGCTGCTTTTTTTTGTGAATAGCCAGGTGGTTTAGATGCTGCTGCTGCTGCAAGGAATTGTGATAGAGCTTTATCTCCTCCTTTGATAAAGGATGGTCTTGTTGTAAATGAGATTAAAAAAAGGAAGTACCAAAGGACCTTTTGTTAACACATAGAGAATTTGGTTGGATCTTATCAGGGCTGCCACACACGAAGATAAATCTGGGTCATTTAGGTCAGTTCAGAATTCAAGATTCATGACTGAAGATTCTAAGCAAAAAAGATAATTCAACCACAACCTCAGTCTCATGTATTAGTAAGTGGGTGAATGAGTTAATGCCTTTGTGAGTGTTTTACAGGCACTCTGAGACTCTGACACAGCAGGTGTATTTATTACATTTTCAGCTCATAGACAGTGACATGGCAGGCAGGAAAGTGATGCCAGCAATGATGAACATATTGCTGACATCAGCTTTAGCTCACTGCATGACTCACTCTTTGCTGTGTCACCACTCTGACCTTTTCCCCTTTGTTTCCACAGAGGAGGAGTGTGTGATCATCGAGCCAGAAGCCAGTGCAGCGCCTCCTGCAGCTGAGGAGTGTCAGTCTCCCTCCCGGAGCGCCGAAGAGGTCGCCAACTCTCTCCTCCACCTTGGCCGAGTCTCACACTCCAACACCAACAACAATGCACCAACTGTGGCTCTTCAGCAGCCTGTTGCTATGGAGACCGAGGAAGATGTCACTGTGGCAGCCAAGCAGGGTGAAGAAGCAATGGATGAGCAGGAGGGGGAAATGAAGAAGGGAGAAGAGGAGGTGGAGGCACAGAGAGCATCAGAAGAGTCATCTGTTTTACAGAAAGAGGCAGCTGATGTGAATGAAGAGGAGTTGGAGTGTGAAGACATGAGCAACCATGCAAGACAGGAGAACCTCCAGTGTGTCACTGAAGATGCCCACCATCAGCAGGTCAAAGGAGAGGGAGAGGAAGAGGGAGAGGAAGAGATGGCATCGCCGACACAGCAGAGGCAGGACATGGCACCAGAAGAGGAAGATGATGAGGAGAAGAAGAACCACAAGGAGGTGAATCATGTTCTGCCTGTTTCTGATGTGCCAACTGCCATCCGCACCATCACCAGCACTGCAGCAGCTCAGGGAAAACTCATTAAAACTGAAGACCACAGGGCCAGTCCTCTGGAAGACTACGACACACACAGGACAAGTCCCCTTGAAAACTACAACAGTAACAGTGTTGACAAATATGACTCTCATAAACACAGCCCTCATCAAAACTACAAGGCTAGTCCTCCTTTAAGCTACAGCTCTCACAGGGCCAGTCCACTGGACGACTACTATCCCAACACACATGCTGAGAACTACAAAGTCCACAAAGCTTCATCCTCAGCTTCTCCTGACATTATCGAGGTGCACTCCGACAAGTCAGAGGAGAAAGACTTTGATGACGCAGACGGTGATGACGAGCGTGACGACGACAGCCTTTCGCAGCGATCCACAATGACTGAGGAGTCGGAGATGTTTGACATGACCCGGGGTAACCTGGGCCTACTGGAGCAAGCCATCGCACTCAAGGCAGAGCAGGTGAAGCCGGCTGGGCCCAGAGAGCTGCTCCGTGCCCCAGATATCCACCACCAGCGATACTTCACAATGGATGACAGGCCCAAGCACCTGGATGTCATCCGCAAGAGCTACTTCAGCAAAGGTAGGGTAAAGAAACAAAGAGGCAAGGGCAGGGTTACAGCATGTACTGAGATGTGTAATAGGCAATACATCACAGTGAACACTCTGAGTCCACTCTATTTATCTGTTAAAACTCCTTGGTGGTGTTTACAAGGACACACCAGAAACTAAAACTTGATAGTTTCTCGCACACCTGTTTCTGTGAGCTGATTTCCATTGTCCAATAGAAATGGAAACAAACAGCTGCTGTTCAGTATTAAGACCCTTTACTTAGGTAAATGTATAATACCACAGTAAAATAAAATATCAAGAGGGTTTGTGTAAAACGACTTATTTCAGAATAATATAAACTGTAGTATTGGATTAAAATCACTGATGGTTTAATGTGTTTTTCTTTACTGTTTTAGACAGTAATGATAGGGCTCATTTTATTTAACACACATGGTTTTGGGTAGCTTCATCTGTAAAAATGCATTGTAATGTCCGTGTTGACTTTGATTTGATATTAATAATTTGAATCTGCAGAGTAATTAGTTACTAAAGTTGAAATTACCATCAAACAGAAACTATTCTTAAAGCACAAGACTGCCCTGAGCACTGTACTTAAGAGCTGTATTTGAATAAAAGTAATTAGTTACATTCTACCACTGCTGCTTTTAGAATAAGAAACAGTCTTAAAACATATGGTATGAGCTGAAGACGGTTTTTAGAATTCATAATTTTCACCTTTTGAACACAGAAGACCTCATATTTACGTACGGAGAGTAATGTACTAAGGCAGCAGAAGGAGTCTCATGTTCTGAACTTAATGTTGAGAGCAGAGCGCACAAATAAACATAGTGTACCAAATAAATAGCACTGAGTCACAGAGCCCTGTTTAGATCCTCCCCTCTCTATTGTAATGGGGATGAAGTGGTTCCAGCTGAATAGACTTTCTATGAAGAGTGGAGAGGAAATGCTCGACAAGAGAGCAAAAAAAAAGGGACAACAGAGAATGGGAGCACAAGAGAGATGACAACATATTAGAGGGAAAGAGAAAGAACAACAAGAGAGAGGGAGAGAAAAAAAAAAAGGCAGTGTGTGCATGTTGTTCCACAGTCATTCGTGGAGTGTTTGTTTACGTGCTGCGTGTGTTCGGGTCTCGTGTGCCGCGTTTGGCACGTTGCCCACTTACTTCTCACAGTATAGCAGTGGTGTGATTACATGCCTAGTAGTGCTGCCCTCTCCTTGGCCTCCGCTCCCTCCTGCGGTGACGTTCCCGTTCTGCTCAACACTAATTAGGAGATGCATGTCTCGTTAACATTCAATTTGAAGGCCAATAGAGCATCACGCCATCCTCTCGCTCCTTCCCTACTCTCTCCAGTGCCACCGATACTGCTGAGCCCACCTCCACCACCGGCACTGGGGAGGCGTAGGCACCTTTAATTGTGTGTAAATTATGGAGGCTTGGTTTATTCCTCGTGTATGTTCTGCTGGTATTTTGGCCGTAATCCAAATAGACAAGCAGGCCAGCTTTTTGCTCAGGTTAACTTGGAAAATGGCAAAGCATGCTGTATAATGTGTTTCATAGAAAGAATTTACAGAAACATGCAAATTGCATTTAGATGAATGCCCTGTGCATTTACAGTGATACATAAGGCATGAGGAACAGATACAGATGGTGTTGCTTTTGTACAGTTGTCTGAAATATGTCTAGATTTCATGCTCAGTCAAGCAGACTGTCTGATGGCGTTAACCACTTGCTTTTGTCCTCCTTATTCATCCCACCTTTCCCTCGTATTTCCTCTCCTCTCCTCTCCTCTCCCTCCCTTTCTCCTTCCTCTATACAGAGAGCAGTAGGCCTGAGAAGAGGGAGGTCAAGTGTCCCACCCCAGGGTGTGATGGGACGGGTCATGTGACTGGTCTTTACCCCCACCACCGCAGCCTGTCAGGGTGTCCGCACAAGGACAGGATCCCCCCAGAGAGTGAGTTTTCTTCAGCCGCCCAAAGAATGAATATAAGTATTCAGGGAGGAAAAATGACATCAAAGGGCAATCTGACAGTGATAGAAAGCTTCTGCCTTGTTTGTTGTGGAGTTACATATCCGTTTATATTCAGGTGTTGTGCTGACACAGGATGCAGTCAAACATGTAAGAACTGACAGATCACATTAGTTAATTCAGTATCCTACCAGAATTCACAATCAATATTTGAAGTGGATTTTCTAACAATATGCAAATGCATTACTGCAGTCACCGGTCCTGTTCACCATTGTACTTTAAGAATGGAAAGGTATTTAGCACATTAACTGAATTGTAGCCATGACTACAAGTCCATTAAGTGTCATTTAGTCGTGCATGCTCCTGCTGTTATTTACAGTACATTTACATGAACACTGTGTTTTAAATGGGGAGTTTGTCTTTAACTGTTCCCACTGGCTGATTGTGTTTGATCGTATATATTTTCTGTTTTTTCACAGTTCTTGCCATGCATGAGAATGTGCTGAAGTGTCCAACACCTGGCTGCACCGGTCAGGGCCACGTTAACAGCAACCGCAACACACATCGCAGGTATTCATGCTTCCCTTTTAGTGTAGGTCTCTATTTTTGCATGCTTGTGTTTTTCCTCTTATTTTAGGGTTATATACAGGGCATACTTCCCTTTGTGTTTTTCTGAAGCTCATGTATTCATGTATGCAGGACAGCAAATGTGTCAGTCCACATCAGTTGGAGCTGATTTACACGGTCAGCAACACACCCTCATTTAATATTCATTCTTCCTCTTCTTCTCCTCCTTTGCCACACCTTCAGTCTCTCTGGATGCCCCATTGCTGCTGCAGAGAAACTCTCCAAGACCCATGATAAGCCGCATCTCTCCCAGCCAGGCACCGAGCACCTCAAAGGAAGCCCTAATGACAGAGTCTTAAGGTAGGCCACTGAAAAAAATGTAATTGTGTGACATGGAAAAAGGCAAATTCTGGAATAAAGTACCTTGCCTTAAGTGTTTCTGGGGGTCTTTGGTATTAAAAGTCAAAAAATTCCTAATAATCAAGGTTTTAGGCCTTTAAAAAGCTCAGATATTACTTTACAGGTTCTAATGTGAATAAGACATAAGTGCAAGTTCAATGGGATCAGCATGAGAACAGTAGGTTCTGGCTTAGTTGAAGTCTCTCAAAAATAATGATTTTGAAGCGTGCTGCAAGAAAACATTCAAATGAGAAACTTTGGTATGAACTTGGTCAGAAATACATAAAGCTACTATAAAAAAACACTACCAACAAATGTTTTCCATCGCCCAATAAACACACACATTGCTACTGCTTGTGCTTAGATTTGTGCAGTCAGGTGAATATTCCTTCTCAAATGGGAATAAATTCTGGGACTGATTTTCTTCCATGTCCCTCAGATTTGTTTTCTCTATTATGAATGTTGAATAGATCTGAAATTGCCTTGATAATGTAAAGTTTAAAATCAAACCCCGTACTTTACCTGAACCCCACTCTCAGAGCAGTTTTTGAAGCATACTGAACCTTTCACCTACATGCAAACCATTTGTTCCCATTCAGTCCCCAAACTGCTGAGTCCTTCTCAAGGCTGGCCACTTTGCAACTAATCCACATCTAAGTACAGGGAGAAAGAGAGTCCTGACCTTGGTTACTCTCAGCCTCGCTGGAGGTAGAGCTGGCCTGTGAATGGCTGAATAACAAGGAAGTCTTGAAGCATTCAGTCTGGCTTCATTACTGTCACCTCAAACGCTGAGATCTCTTTATCTCCATTTATCTAACCAACCGGCCAGGCGCCGTGATCACGGCCAGAAGAATGATAATTAACACAAACCAGACACTGGTATTATGCTAAGTCCACACTCTTCCTCATTGGTATTTTAATTAATAATGCAGCTGATAAGCTAATTATGCAAGTTATAGGGGCATTGTGGGGGGATAGGAAAAATAATTGCTTTCCTGGAGGAAAACCTCATCAGTGGTTGGACAGAGCATCAAGGATTAAAACATAATAAGGCTTGCTTTGTTTTTCCTTTTCAGATTGTTATTAAAATGAGCCTCTGTTCTATGTGGAGAGCACAGCTGAAGTATTCTTCATGCAGTCCGTGTTCTGACGGTATTCATGTTGAATAAATAAAGCGAAATAAAATCCCCTGTGATCAATCGCAAAAAGTTCTCACTGACATGAAAATCCTGCCGTGTCTCATGTCTCAGCCGCTGCATGAAGGCCACACTGACTGCAGTGTGACTACAGGCCAGGTCATGCAGCTTATTAATGAGCGTATGCTTGGAGACCAGGGACTGTTGGTAGCACAGGATGCTGAAATGGGAAAAAATAGAGGGTTGGGCCAAAGAGAAGGGGGGTGGAGGACTCAGAGATAAGGCAGCATTAAAAGATGAGAAATATGAGTCCACTCTTCCATCCATCCTGTGACTCTCACTCCCACACTCTTCCCGCCCCAACCCCCACCGCCTTCCACCACTCCCTTGCCTTTCTTTTCTACCCTCCTTCCCTTCTTTTCTGTCCTCCCTCACTACCCTTTCGTCCGCCTCTTTCTGGTCTATCAGTGGATTTACGCCAACAGGTCTGACAAAAGCCCAGACTCTCCAGGAAAACGAGAGGGCTTAAAGCTCATAAATTCCATGCTGTACAACATGCAAATGTGCCCTCTGCTGATAAGAGAGCTTTTAATCCTGCTGCACTCCTGCTAAGTACACCATTGCCCCTATCTTTACTCTCTCTATGTCACTCTACCTTCCTCTCTCCTTCTCTTTCTTGCCCTCTCTCTCTTTTTGGGTTGATTATGTGACTCTTTATTTATCAATCCTCTTAAATTTACGCTAACCATCTATTCTATTCTATTCTATTCTATTCTATTCTATTCTATTCTATTCTATTCTATTCTATTCTGTTTGGGTCTGTTCTATTCTGTTCTATTTTGTTTTTAATCCCCTGACTCCCCCTCCCCTTTTCTGTGCCTCCCCCTTTCTTATCCCCCTCCAGCCCCACCCTGATGTCTTTTCACTCTCCCTCTCCTCCTCACAGGCCCATGTGCTTCGTGAAGCAGCTGGAGGTGCCTCAGTATGGCAGCTACCGGCCAAACATTGCACCCACCACGCCTCGAGCCAACCTGGCCAAGGAGCTGGAGAAGTACTCCAAGGTGTCCTTCGATTATGCAAGCTTTGATGCTCAAGTGTTTGGGAAGCGTATGCTTGCTCCAAAGATGCCCACCAGCGAAACCTCACCCAAAGCCTTCAAAAGTAAGAAATGGATCCTGAATCCTTTAGTATAATTCTGCTTGGAAAGGGTCTTTGAAGTGCAGGTTTTCTGATTAGAGTCATTTAAGTCCATTAGAGCAGTGACTCCCAACCTTTTTTGTCTGACCTGGTAAATTCTGTCCAAATAGACTATAAACACTAGTAATTATGTAAAATTGCCTCATTAGCCCACTCTTTCATCTATTTATTCTTACATTTAGCTAACTATTCTATTATTTATGTTAGCTTACACTTTGAATAACACTATATGAAACACACGTTACAACAAGGTAATATTCAATGTATTGTCACCTTGTTAATCAGCTAATTTCATGCAAAAGGTTTTCAACTGACTCATTCATCAGCTTATTCATTCTACTCTGGGTGGAACCTCCACCAGGGATAAAACACCATGCTCATGGTTGAGAGTCACTGTATTGTTTTTGTCATCTTGCAGCTAAGCCCTCATTTCCTAAGTCATCATCACCCAGCCTGAGTCTCCACGGTTACGGGAAGAGCTCCGCCTCAGCTTATGACTACTCCCATGATGCCGAGGCTGCTCACATGGCCGCCACTGCCATCCTCAACTTGTCCACACGCTGCTGGGAGAAGCCTGAGAACCTCAGCACCAAACCCCAAAACAAGGTAAACTCACAGTGATCTTTGTGTTAATAAGCACTTATGGGAATTAGATTAACTCATTTAATGGCAAATTTCTGTGAACATCTTGTATCATATATGAAATAATCCATAATTGCCTGTAATGAGTAATCAAAAAACATTACTTACAAATCTAAAATGAATCAGTGGTTTATAGGTGATGTCATTATAGTGGTGTGCTGCCCTGTTCTTCCCTCTCCTCCACTCAGAGGAAAAGATTATTAACTGATTGTAGTACAGATTGAAACATTGCAGGCCACAGCTGGTGAGATGAGAGGAGATGTCAGTTGGTGTGCCTCTCCTCTCCTCTCCTCTCCTCTCCTCTCCTCTCCTCTCCTCTCCTCTCCTCTCCTCTCCTCTCCTCTCCTCTCCTCTCCTCTCCTCTCCTCTCCTCTCCTCTCCTCTCCTCTCCTCTCCTCTCCTCTCCTCTGCTCTTTTTTCCCCTCCTCATCAACTCTGCATGAATATATCATCAGGAGGCATTGGCTTACAGCAACAGGATGGTGTTGAGATGCAGTTGCATCACCTCTCCCATCCTCTTTCATCCTTTTCATCCCTCCATCCCACACACTTTTCATGTTGTTATTGAATTTGGCTGACTGCCAGTTCCCTGGATTACTTTTCCACCAGGTAGCCTTTTTTCATTATCAGCCGGACGGATCTCCCACTCTCTTTCTCCACCCACGCCACTCTTTCTTTCATTTTCTTTCTGCTTTCTTCTGTCTTCCTCTCTTGCTCCCAGTGTAAGTCTTACTGTTTCTCTCTCCTGTCTACACCTTGCTGTCTCTCATTCGCTTCCTCTGTCCCCTCTCTGTGCACAGGAGGTGTAATTGGAGCACCACTTTCCCCCATATTGTGATTTTTAAAAGCTTTTTGCCTCACAGAGGAGAGAAAGTGACTGCTTCATCATTTTTCGATTTCCTGACATGATTTTAGGAAGATAAAAAGTGAAGATTAATGTCTCTGGCAGCACAGCAGAGCAAGGTGTTGATCAGCAAGGCACTGATCCAAGAGCAGACCTTAGCAGCGCAGTATTACGGCACAGATGAATCAGGGACTGATCTGGAATCAGAGTCAGAGCCAGCTGAAATCCAATATTGAAACATTGGAACACTGAGCTCATCAACCAGGGACGTTTCTGGGAACTGTTCCCGTTTTCTCTCCTCCTCTTCTTACCCTTTGATTTTTTTGGCCCCTGACCAGCTCATATGAGCGCCATTTTAGATGAAAACATGGCTCATCTCACCCCTCTGTTTCAGTTCACCTGCCAGCACTATAATAGAGCACGGATAGATGAACCATGATGTTGGTGCTGTTGGCAAAGTATGACCAAAGTACATTAGTTATCATTACTGGCATGCTAAAACAGTATACTGAACTTGATGCAGTTCTCTGTATAAAGAAACTGACACATATCCACCTAAATGTTTGTCTTGTTCTCACTTTTTGACACAAGGACAGCTTTACAAGAAGGTTGACTTAATTAAGTTATAAAAGGTGTATCAGCAATGTATCCTCAGTCCTGTTTATCCTGTGTCTTCTTTTCAGGATATGGACATTGAGGTGGATGAGAATGGCACTCTGGACCTGAGTATGAAGAAACCCATCAAACGTGAGGGCAGTCTATCCGGCACCAGCCCTGGGGTCCGTTCCCCAGACCCTTCCTCCTCCTCATCCTCGCTTCATCATGGCGGAAGCAGTGGGATGACCTCACCGAACCTCAGCCACACCTACAAGCAAGAGGAGTGGGAGGGACCTCTGGATTACACCAAACCCAACCGCCAAAGGGAAGAAGAGATGGATGAGGTGGGTAAAATTAGACTGAGTGAAAGTATGGGGCTCCAAACAAATGCAACATTTCCTATGATTTTACTCAGAGAGGAAGTATTGCAACATAAATAACAACAGGCACAATCCCCCCTCAAGCTTTATGATTAAAAAAAATCTTAATTGTTTACATTACTTTGTCTTTCTTGCCTTATTTCCTGTCCCCTTTTCCTCTTTCTATTATTCATTTATTTCATTGAAATGGGAGAGTTACTGTACTGTTAAAACATTGCACTGTGTATCAGAGGTGGTGTGTCAGGTGCATTGCACCATCCTGGCTTTGGCATATGCTAATTTTTACTCCTTTGAACTTTTTCAAAAGAAATATAAAGGGCCTTGAATATTAATTTTTTATGAGGACACTCTGTATTTGGAAACATCACTTGTCTACAAAGAATAAAAAGGATCAGAGTGGAGACGCCGTAGTTTGCAAAGTTTCTTTGCTTGTATACAAATATGCAACGCATTAGAAGTATTACAAATACCAGAGCTCTGGTTTTGACATGTTCATTAGTTTCTTATCTTTAGTTAGTCTGTCACTTTGTATTTGCATCCATATACTTCGAATTTTAGGAGCACGTAAGTAGTTGCACTTTTATTTAGATTTAGTGTTTGAATAATTTAAGTGTGATGAGGAAAGCTTTCATTTAGCTGAAAAACATAGGATAAAAGAATATGAATATGAATATATAATATATATGTGTGTGTGTGTGTGTGTGTGTATATATATATATATATATATATATATATATATATATATATATATATATATATATATATATATATATATATATATATATATACATATATGAATATGATGTACAAATTCGTGTTTATTAAAGGTCCCATATTGTGCAAAGCCATTTGCCTCTTGTACATGATGAACCATTAACATTGAGAATGAACAAAACAAGCTAATTATGCCCGTAACCCTATATCATTATAATTTGTGCACTTATAGGTTTTTATGTCTCTGAAAACTGTATTTTTTGTTTTTATTCTATTACAGCCATTCTATTTTCACAGCTTTTGACAGTATTAATTACATTCTTACATTTTTTATGTTCTCAATTTTTGTCCTTTTTTATCTTCATATATAGTTAATTATAGTTCACTGCACTATCTTGTAGGACTTCATCTTGTATATATTTTGCACCTTATATTTTATCTATAATTACTTGTTTGAACTGAAAAAGGAGAAGCTCTCTAATCTCATTTTACGTTCAGTATAATGACAATAAAGGGCATTCTATTCTATTCTATTCTATTCTAATTTTAGTTTTAGTGTTAATTAACTGTAATAACTGTGTTCATGACATTTGTCTGATTCAAATAATAAAAGGTCCAATTAATACTTTGATTACATCTGTGCTCACTGTCTTTGTTTTTCCTCTGTTTAGATGGAGCACACCGGCCAGTCTTTTGTTTCATCTGATACAGAGGACTGTGACATGATGCAGGACTGTCTGGAGGAAAGGAAGTACCCTGGAGAAGTCACGACCCCAAGCTTCAAAGTCAAGTTCCAACCTAAGGATGCTAAGAAAGAGCTGCTCGCGTAAGTGAAAAGGATGAAAGTTTAGCTTTGATTCAGTAATCTTCTCTGTTCTGTAATTCTGCATCTTCCTCACTTTATCTCTTTTGCCCTCGCCCTGTGCAGGTGTCCTACACCTGGCTGTGATGGCAGCGGCCACATCACTGGAAACTATGCGTCCCATCGCAGGTATGCACTACTGCCGACTTATTTGGGTGACACAGTAGCGCTCTATATATAAACTCTTATATGAAATGTTAGCTCAGTTGAGACTCTGCACCTGAGTCCAAACGGAGCGCACCACGACTAATTCAAATATTTTATTTGATCCTGACATGCCGGAGGCAATAATGTAGCGTGAGCCTGGGAAGCAAAGACGGTCATTGACTTTGATATGCATCAGTAATTTACTTCTTGCCGTCTGTCCTCTTCTTCCTAAATGACCTTGGTATGCCTTGCATTCTTGATTTCCCTTCACTCACTTCTTTCTCCCCTCTCTTTTCAACCCCCCCCCCACACACACACACACACACTCACTTCCTCGTCCCCCTTTTATTCGCCCTTCTCTTCTGCCCGTCCTTTGCTCTTCCTCCTTTCTCTTTCTCTCGTCCCTTTTCCCTCAGTCTGTCTGGGTGTCCTCTCGCTGATAAGAGCCTTCGGTCCCTCATGGCGGCCCACACCCCTGAACTCAAGTATGTCTGCTCTACACCTTCACTGCTTTTTCACTGCCACTTCAAATGCACTGCTACTGACACCATCCAACGCCACAATGCTTTATTCTGCTGACGTTAACTTATCTTTTGTTGCTGGCTGCTGCCTCTGCTGCTGCATCTGTCACGGTGTTTTTTCTGCATCTGGCTTTCTTTTCACTTCAATCAGCTCATGTAAATGTGAAATGAAACTGCAGCTCTGTATTATATGCAGCACTTTTCTGGAAACTAGGCCTTCACAGCCTACTATGGACCGATAAAAATCTAATAAAATTGCACACTGCTCAGGGATATTAAATGCAATGCAAAAGTTACACAGAAGAGTGAAAATAAACATGAGCACAATAAACAGAGACCATTTCTCTCATCTGCATAATGCCATTTTCATGAAAACTCTCTGTAATTATAATTTTTTTTTTTTTTAAATCCAGCCTTAAATGTTAAACGTTGCTCTGCCCTTTCCCAGATGCCCTACTCCAGGATGTGACGGCTCAGGTCATATCACAGGAAACTACGCCTCTCATAGAAGGTAACAAACAAAGACACAGATGCACACATGAACACATGGACATACACACAGTCAGTCAGAGAGGCCTAGTGACAGTTCATGGTAGAATTCGACAGGGACCACTTTCTCACACATTTCTACACCTTACTGTAATCCTGTTGTTGGCCATTTAGGCGTTTCATTTTGATTTGGTTTTTGTAATTTGGTAGAACACCCTCTGTACAAATATTCTTCCTCATTTCACTACTCCGGACCCTTCTCAACCCTATGTTATCAACTCCATACTTTCTGTTTTCAGTCTCTCTGGGTGCCCGCGTGCCAAGAAAAGTGGAATTAAAACTCCTACCAAGGACAACCAGGAGGACTCGGAGCTTTTAAAGTTCGTACCGCTCAGAAAGCCATAATGTCTGCTCTTAGCGATACTGACGGTAAAAGTAAAATGCAATAAAAGAGAGAGAGAAAGAAGTCACTGTGAATCATATGCAGAAGTAGTGACCTGCTTCCGTAATTGAATCAAACAATCATCTCCTTGCTCATGGAAAAAAAAACACTTAACTGCAGATACTGATTCTGAACAGAGTTATGGTAGAGTATCGTAGGGTTGTCAATACAGCAGCAATAATATACATGGGCTTCATTTTGCATTTACACACGACAGTTAATGTAGCGACATGTTGGTACCAGCATGTGCTATACCTTAAATCTCTTCCATCAGCAAAATTGCTTAAATAAGTAGTCAGTGAATGACTTAAGTGAATTAATTTGGCCCATTAGAAAAAGTGTGTAACTTTCCAACCAACCTTTATTATAATAGCCACTGTTGTCTGTGTTTTATCAGTTTACATTCCCCGTGTCTCATCCTTTGTTTGATTCTCTTTCCTTATTTCCTCTTCTGCTGCCTGGCTTCTACACCTTGCTCCCTCCTTTCTCCCATGTTCTCCATGGTTTTCTTCCTTTCCTCCACTCCCCTGTAGATGCCCTGTGCCGGGCTGCGACAGCCTGGGTCACATCAGCGGAAAGTATGCCACCCACCGTAGCGCCTACGGGTGTCCACTGGCGGCCCGCCGGCAGAAGGAGGGCCTCCTCAATGGAACACCCTTCAACTGGAAGGCCTTTAAGACAGAGGGGCCTACCTGTCCCACTCCAGGTTGTGACGGCTCTGGACACGCCAATGGAAGCTTCCTCACACACCGCAGGTTAGTGAAAACACATGTTATTTGGTGATAAAATGCACAAAATGCAGTTCTCAAAAATCAGAAGTTGTAAGTTTTAAGTTTTGTATTGTTTAGAGTTTGAAAAGATGCAAATTTATTCAAATTCAACCGTGCAGTCAGAAGTCTAAAAATATTCACAAGTGTACAAATTAAATACAAATGCACTGTAATGACATTTTGCCTCCTTAATTTGACACACTTGGAGCTGAAATTGGATGTTGAGGTCTTTAAAGACTTACTGCTCTATTCATAGTCTTATTCTTAAATTCCTTGAAAGGTATAAATACATGTGTACAGAAACAAAAATATATTATAATAATCATTTGACCTAACTGCAAAATCATGATAATCATCCATATTCTCTTATTAAAAATTAAAAACAGTTGGGTGAAACTAATACCAATAACATTTTTTCCTCATTATTCAATAACACCATCTTGTGGCTTCCCATTCTTCTGATGCTGAGTTCAGTGACGAGCCAGTACAAGAATTCTTACTAGTTTAGTAATTATACTGGCAGTCAGACTTATACTACAGTGGTGGCATAAAGATATACAGAGGACCCAAAATATGGAATAATCTGTCAACTCTTCTTATGGAGCTTCCTCAAATTCAGTTTAAAAAAGCTGTGAAAACTCTGCTCCTGAGTGATTGTAATTTTCCACATGGGATACATTTCTAAGCTTGATATATTGTGGAATTTTATTTTTTGAAAATGTACTTTTGTGCGGCTTGCAAATATTTTTCTATATTTTTAATTGCAGTTATAAATAATCTTTGAAATCTGGAGGTTGCCACTTGTTAAGCCCCTTGAGGGTTTTTGGCAATCATCCATTACAATTTTTAACCAACATGTATTTACGTGTGTGTTTTCTACTATATGAAAAAAAAAAAAAAAAAAAAAAATTAAAGATAAAGGTATAGATATAACTTGTATGATGATTATGCATTATCCTTAATGTTATAGGAAGGAGGTCTAGTGAAAAGGTAGTTATGATGTATCAATGAGATACTGTGTGTCAAAAGTACTAAATTCTAACAGTACTTATTGTGAAATATAGGGGTGCCCTTGGTAAGGCAGTGAAAGTTGATTGCTGTATTAAAATAATGTAGTAAACCTTAGAATGGACTGCCTGTCTCACAGTCAGCGTTCTGGACCTCCAGCCTAAATAGTCACTCCACCTTTAGGTCTGAGGTCAGTGACTGACCTTTCCCTGTTTGTACTCTGCAGCCTCTCAGGATGCCCCAGAGCCTTGTACGCCAAGAAGAAGGCAAAGTTCCCCACAGAGGACTACCTGAGCACCAAGTTCAGAGCTAGTGATGGTAAATATATGACAAACATAAATCTGTGTGTCTGTTTATCGCATGTGTGAGAGCATAGTTATTAATTCAGCATTTATCTAGAATATTTGTTGGAGAATGATACAAGGATATCAGATTTGAGGCTTGGGGTCAAATTAGGAAATTAGAGCCATGATATTGTACCGGCTGGTCTGTCAACTATTTTCCCACATGGTCCAAGGCCTTATTACAGTGACCTGGGTTCATGGCCCTGCCCAGGTCCTTTGCTGTATGTCGTTCTCTTCCTCTCAACACAGTGTGCATTCTCTCTAGATTAGAAATAAAAAATGCACATAAAACATCTTAAAAAAGTCACCATGGTATTTTTTTTAAAACTCTTTCAAATATAACCAAAGTGTTTACAAAATTGGAATACATTGGAATTACTGATTACGGCGATTTATCTGTTACAGATCCTTATTGTGAATTAGTTAATCTGAATAGAATTAATAAAGTTGATTGATGGGCTTGTTATTCAGATTTTTATTTTATCTTGTAAATATTCCTTGTCATTTTACCATGGTGGTCCTCTAGATAACAGGTCAAACTACTACAAAACATAGAATATTCTGAATTGCAGAATAATGAGGATTGCACTATTACAGATGGGTTTTATTCCCTCTTGTTTTCTATTCTAATCTAATTTACATTATGTCTAGTTCTGGACAATGATGAGGACATCAAGCAGCTCAACAAAGAGATTAACGACCTCAATGAATCCAACAATGAAATGGAGGCTGACATGGTCAATCTGCAGACCCAGGTTTGTGGTTTTATTTTTTCATTTTTCCTCCAGTGTAGTTCTGTTGCATTTAACAGAATGTAGACATAGCTGTGATGGGTGTTTTGATCTGTAGATCTCCTCCATGGAGAAGAATCTGAAGACCATCGAGCACGAGAACAAGATGATCGAGGAGCAGAACGAGGCTCTGTTCATGGAGTTGTCTGGTCTGAGCCGCGCCCTCATCCACAGCCTGGCTAACATACGCCTGCCGCACATGGTGAGTTCCTGTGCACACACAAGCCTAGACCCACTAATACACACTCCCAAAATGTGCAAGAAACTGTGATTCATGCATCGCATTTCATTCAGGTTTAGTCTTGTGTGCTGACGGGCGCCTAGCTGCTCATTTCCCCTGCTCTTCTCAGTTGAGATTGGTTGTTGTTTGCACCACAGCAGGAGCCTATCACCGAGCAGAACTTCGACAGCTACGTGAGCACCCTGACTGACATGTACACCAACAAGGACTGCTTCCAGAGCCCCGAGAACAAGGCTCTGCTGGAGAGCATCAACAAAGCTGTGAAGGGCATCAAAGTCTGAGAGCGAAACTGTCCGGAAGCAAAGGAGCGTGACAGAGGAACGGAGGAGATGAAGGAAAGATGTTGAAATACTCTACAATATATTGAAATACGATTCAAAAACAAAAAGGGAATTCAGGTTATTTAAATAAACGGCAACTTAAAAAAAATCAACCCAGGGAGCATTCTGTTAGAAGATGACAAAAAGTGACGCGGACCAAAATCCACACCATGCTGCTGCTGGGATTGGACCGGACATAGAAGATGGAAACAAGAACCAAATCCTTCAGTCAGAATGGATGGAAAAAGAAGAATAATGTTACTATATACTGTATCTGGGGTTTTAATATGCTGTATGTTTACCCGTTGTCTTTTTTGTGTCCTTAACTGTTTTTGGACGGGGTATCACTGTCGCCCGGTCGATCTGCTTTTTGCATCAGCTGAGAAGCAGAGGAACATGGGATTGCTCACAGGGGGCCGACGTGGACGAGGAGGACGCAGACGTAAAAAGACTGTCAGTGCTTGTCCTGTAGCATTCACTGTGGCGACGTATGTGTCCGCTGGCTCCAAAGGCTCTATGATCCATGACCACACGCCCCCCAGCAATATGAAGGATGCACTACAGTGAATCTGTGTTTGCTTTGTGGTATTAACTGCGGCAAGATGTCAACAGCACAATGTTGACTGGGTTTAGTGGGGGAAAAAATTCTTCAAGCAAGGTCATGAGACAGATCCAGAAACAGTATAGGTTGCCTGGTGTTTATTTTTCATGGACAGATGAAGAAGCAGGAGATAAATTCATCTTTTTTCCCTTTTTTTTTTTTTAACTGAAATGATAATAGTCATATAGTGTGCACACATTTCAGATTCAGTTAGTCATATCAATAGTATTTATCAACATAGGATTTGCACTTCATTTCAATGACTAGTTTTGTGGTACAATAATTATTGTTATATATTAATTATTTAAATTTGTGGACTTTTAAATTATAAGTTATTGCCATTTATGTTATTGAGGTTTATTTATTTGAAGCAATCTATTTATTAACCTTGTTTGTAACACAAAAAAATGCATCTTTACTGATTATCTTGGTCAAAGCGATGTCTTAAGCATATGTCTTACGTCAATATTTTAAAAATCTATATAGATAAACTGACAAGGCATATTTTGTTTTGAGTACTTTTAAAACGTTTTTAAGTGCAGATGTTTTATAACTGACAAAAAATTTTGATAATTTACAAAAAAGTTATTTTTTTGGGTTTGCTCTTGTTTTTTTTTCCCCCTCTGTTTTATGTTTTTTTTCTGTTACTGGTACATTCAGAAACCCACTGCTGAAAAAAAATAAGAAAGTATGTATTTATTATTTATTTAATATGAAAGAAATGGACTGATATGGCTGTATATTTATTTTGTTATTTATGTGTGTGATGTGACGGTTGAGTCTGAGTAGTCTTAAAGAAAATCCATTGCTAATATTTAAATAAAGAAGCAAAATCAATACAACAACTGTTTGATTACTTAGGCTTATACCTAGACATGCCAGCAGCTGATTGTAAAAAAAAGACAACAAAACAACAAAAGCAATCACTGTTCTGTTGGTATCTGGTCTCTGTGTGTTTGAGCCATCTTGTGTTTGCTTTTGTCAGGTGAAAGAAAACCAAGAAAACAAAACAAAAAAAAAAATCTGAAAAAAATGTTACCTCTCCCAAGCGCTTTGTAGCGGCCAACAATGGCTCACCCAAAACCTCTGTAATGTACCATAGTAATGCATTTTGATTAATCCTTACTCTTTGTTTTATGATTACTTTGGTATATTTTTTAATTTCATCTGTAGATGGTACATTATAGAGCTCTGTTCCAGCAGTGTTTTAGGCTGGACATGTGGATCTAAAACACACACACACAAACACCACACACACACACACAAGCGACATATCCAACCCTCCAGGATAGGATGGCCTCCTTGACAAACTTCTATCAGATAAACATACACACCCTTGTAGCCTTACTCTAGATTTTAATTTTTTGATGCACAAAGTGCCACTAAAAAAAAAAAGAAAAAAAAACTTTCTTTCCTGATTCTTCGCATTCTGCAATGTAACAATGTCTGGTCCAGGGAAGACCACGGCATCAAGAGAGTGGTGATTGTTTCAGATGCCTTTATTTCTCTGCCAAGATGGCCATAAGTACACTATATATACATTCTGTATAAATAGATTTTAAAGATGCTATATATATGAATATAAACATACATATATTTTTCCAGTGTAATTGTTGACTTGCTCTTCTTCTTCTTCTTCTCTTGTATTACCTTCTCAAAGGATCACTAGCTGTCTAGAAGAGATGTGAGAGACGTTATCAATAGGAGGCAGTTACACCTTATTTAATATCACTAAGACCTGCTCAACTGTGGCTTTAAACATACCATTCAGTCAAGCTGAAGGCAAGTAGACATTGTTGGTGATATAGTACAGTACTCTGGATGTGTTTTCATCATTTTCCTCTTTTCTTTTTTTCCACTGGATATGTCTGTCTTTGATCCAGAAATGTCAAAAACACCTTTTGTATGTTGTACTACTACTGAATCTGAGAATGACTGTCAATTTGAAACTTAGATGGTTGGCTCTTTGTTCCTAAGTGTCATGTGAATTCATGTATAGTTATAAAAATGTTGCCTCTGAATAATGTTCTGCACATAGTGTTTGGCTACATTGTGCAGTTATTGTATTGTTATGGTAAGGCCTGCTCGCTGTGAGCACAACTTCTCTCTAATGTTGAACCTTGAAACAAGCAAATAGGAGACGTTAGTCTGTAACCTGCCTTTGAGTGATCTGTTGCAGCTACTGTGGTGTACAACTATGATACCCTTGTGTAACTCTGATGTCAAAGGCATGTTGTAAATGTGCTTTTAGCAAATGTAGAATGAAAACTCCTTTGTGCACTTTCTGAATAACCATTGAAAATGCCAGCATTTGGGTCTCGATAACGCATCGCAGGCAATAGCAAGTTTTCACCCCCGTTTGAGGGCGCATTACGAAGCATTGTTACACCTGTTTGTTGCTGTTGACATATGAACCAACCTGTACATTATTTCAGATAGAGACATCTCTTTGATTCAGGGGGGTTGAGGGCTCCACTCAGTCTGTGTTGTCAGAGCGTAGAAATGTATAAATAGGAAATGTTACTTTCCTTTCCAAACAAAAAAACACTTTGACCAAACCAAAAGAGATTGACAGGAAGCTGAGTGTGGTTCTCAGGTGATTGGAGAGAGCTCCTAAAGCAGAACAGAGCAATGGCACGGGGTCAGCCAGTTAGCTGAGGCTAGGGGCGATAGCAGCGGCTGGATCAAGGCCTCGTGTGAAATGAGATGAGTGCGTGGGAGTGGGAAATTGATTTGCCAGGCTACACAATCTCCCCTTGTTTTAGGAGGAGGCGTTTGTTGCATAAATATGTGTCCATCACTCAAAAGAATGTCAAAGCATTTTATGACTTGTAACCCCCCTCCCCTCCCTACATGTCTTGTGTAACCTTTCCTCAGGAAAGATAGTTTTGATGCATTTGGTTAACAAAGTAGCATATTCTTCCTCTCTTGAATGCACGAGAATACTACCCAAGAGTGTTAAGACTGTGAATATTCTCCTAACTTATTTGATATGGCATGACCCCTTTTAAACTGCTTGATGAAATTGTCTACTGAGGTATGTAAATGAATAACACTGAGGCCATGAAAGCATAACATTTTCAAAAATGTCAGCTGAGAAAGCAAATGCAGCCTACGGTTGGTTCTGTGCCCACGCACTGTATGTTTTCTTATTTACATAAAAGTACTGAGAGATGGAGTGAGGAGTTTTATTATTCTAAATAGCAAAGTAAATTAAAAAAACAAACTGGTCAGGGCCCAGTTTCCCTAAAGCACCTGAGAGGGAAATGGAGTAAAATTAATTTAACTTGATGACACGTTCAGGGAAACCAGCCCAGACCAAATCCAGCTCTGTGTTTATGACAGGGGAGGCACACCTTTGCATTTTGGTTTGTCATTTTAGTTGCAGACTGGCTGTGTATGTCAAAAAAAAAAAAAAAAAAAAAAAACGGAATTGTCACTTTGACGCACACGTCGCGCAGAAAACTGTCTATTAGAGTGGCACTTTTCGTCGAGCTGAGCAAAACCAAAAGCCCCATCCCCCCCATACCCCCCTCCCCTGCCCCTCTTCTTCCTGCTGTAGTTTTCAAGCTGTGTGGTCTTATCATGTGTGCCTTTCTCACTCCACTCATTTCAAAATATGATATGTTTACACTTGGCAAACAACATTCTAAAACTGCTCAAAACACATTGTCTGGATATATATCTCTATCGTTACTGTAGAAGAAGTGTGTTCGAGTGCAAGTGTGCGTGAGTGTGTGCCTGTCTGGGTTAGGGGGGTAGGGGGGGTCAGTCGCAATGTATAGGGGAACAAAATAAATGTGTCTTTTACATGCAGGTAGAGGCCATAGTGACACTATTACTTCTGTGACAGAGATACTAAACAACAAGCTTTCGTAGAGTAAAGAAACTGTGATCTAATTCTGTTGATTCAGGTACCAAACTGCATGGACAGTTTCTGTGAAGGAATAATGAAGAACATTGAACATCATCCTAGATAATGCATCAGTGTGCAGGGCATTATTTTGAAACAAGTGGAAGTCTCTGTACATATTTGTATTAAGAAGAAACAGTGTTATTGTTGTTGTATTGAAGAAAAGTTGAAAATGATAAAAAAAAAAAAAAAAAAAGAATAGTTTGTGACAAAAAATACAAATCCACAGCCAAGGGTTGTCCTGCTAGCACATTTTTACAGAGATGAGCTATTTTTACTGGTGATTTTCTAGGCATTGATACTGATATCCTTTTAAAAAAGTACAAAACTTCCAAAATTACAAGCACTTCCACAACGATAGATTGTATGGTAATTTTTGTTACTTTTGTAGATGTGGTTGTTCCTTTGCTACTGCACCATTTTGTAAAGTGGGACAGGCCTTGGCTGTGTGTTCTCGGGGTCTCATGTTTTTGTTTTTTTTAATTATTATTATAATTATTATTATTTTTCTTTGGGAAGTAAAACACTGTAGGTGGGCTGATTTTGTGACTGTGTGTTTGTGTACTTGTGTACATGTTCCCCTGTTCCTGTGTCAGTGTTATAAACCAGAGAAGTGATGTCAGTTATTGTGAGGGTATGAACCATTTTAAATGTTCTCTATGAAAAACACAAATAAAGAATCATAGACAAGGATGAGTCTGTTTCTATCTCTGTGTGTATGTATGTGTGTGTATGTGCATGTACAAGGGAGAAATGATTAATCTTGCATTGCCGTAACACCAGCTCCGAGGCCTGCCTTTACTGCATGTATCATGTCCGCTGACATGCATACAGTATGCATGGCAGAGCACTAAGATAATGTACAACATGCTGCCTTCCTGACTGGTGTACAAAATGGGGGACCACACTGTGTTGTTAACATGTAGTTACATGAAGTTTTTATGTTGCCTAGCACTGACATCTGGTGGACCATTGTATGAATTTACATGTTTTGTAACCTCCCTAACGCTGAGGAGCTCATCTCCCTCTACAGCTGTTGAATACAAGCAGAACGGTGACCTTTTACTGGAAGGAATCTGCTGCTTTTACTGCTGGATAAAACCAACACCATTCACACTGAAAGAGACGAACTTTAATAAAACTCAAACTTATCTTAGATATAGAGGTAAAGCATCAAAAATGATCATTAATGTCATCTGATATGACTTATTTTTGTTTAGTTTTTGTTATTACTATCAATGCCAAAGACAAATATTGACATGACATGTATTAAGGTGGGCGTCCTCGGCATCAATGAGTATATTTGCTCATTTATCTCATTCCAACACCATTAAGCATTTTATTTGGGTAATTCTGAATGAATGGTTTTGATGTACTTCACAATCATAGAATAAAGAGTTGGTGAAACAGCTGATGTGAAGATTTATTTCATTTGATTCTGAACAGTGAGACCTCCACATTTAATGTATTGTTAGTTTACAAAGTGCACATTGAAATTGGCACAGTAATCTCTCATTATCTTGCTAAATCAGCTCCTTTTTTTTTTTTAATCTCCATTTGGCTGCAGTTCCTATCTGACAGTGGCCTACTGACCTACTAATGACCTATTGAAACCAGACAATAAATCCTCGTGCTTGATCAGTTCAAACGTTGATAAGAGCTCATTTAAAGTTGGTTATTGGTAGTTTTTTTTTTTTTTTTTTTTTTTTTACTAAATGTGACACAAACTTAGGGCTCTGATCAAATTTAGATGTAATAATAATAAAGTTTCCACTCAACTGGGACAGATCATGAATGAAATAAAACAAAATCTTAGCCTATATTGGGATATTTTACCATGTTTATAGTATTTTTTTCCCCCATGTGCAGTGGGGGTTGATCATTAACCACATCTGGAGTGTTTCTGTGCTAAATGTAGGCCATCCTCCTGAGGCCGTTACTTTACGTACGTTACGTCTGACGTCAGAGCGTCAGCTGGCTGAATGTTTACATCCAGCCAGTGGTGTGTTTCTGATCCCCCACAACAATCGACCGAGCAGCAGGAAAACCGCTAAAGACAGAGATAATCGCTGGGAATTCCCTCAAAGGTAGACCATTGTGACCGTGTGGAGCCTTTGCAGGGGCTCTGGGGGGTCTCGCTGCTGCGGTTTGAACCCCAGCTTTAGCGGCTCTTGTCATTCTTGTCTCGATCTTTCTCCTCTTCCAGCGGAGACGACAGGAGGGGGAATGCGGTTGTTTCTGGTTTTTGTTGACCTTGCCGTCCTGTGACATCCCGTTACACATGCCAGATTTAGTTTTAGAGGTTTTCGCCACGTCCCCGTCGGGCCCGTATAAGTCCAACTGGGTGGTTTTAACCGAAACTGGAGCGAGTGAATGGCGCAAATAGCAAATGTAGCAACGAGAAGGCTGGAAATGTATGCGGTGAAATGAGACGAGTTACAGGTCACAGCCACACAAAGGACGGTCGACTGAAAACCTTATTAAAGATGGATTTGACCCTGTGGTAAATGCACCAAGTTAGCTAGTGGATTGGGAAACTGAATTGGCAGTGGTTTGCTGGGAGTGAGTACCCTACTAGCCTACTAAACCAATTAGTTTGGTGAAGAATGGCTGACACTGCCCCCCTGTGGTTGTTTATGGTAACTGCAGTGACTTCTGGTTATATCCGTGGGACCGCATGGCAACATATTAGTTCATTCCCCTTTTTGGAAATATGTTACCAATTTCCTTAACCCTTTCATGCATACTGGTCACTACAGTGGACAGTTCTTCTCCAGCTGTTCTCTTGTATATTCATGGGTTTTGTTGTTTTAGTTCCATGTCAGCCAACACAGTGGACACTTATGCATATGTAACTTTAGCTATTCTTGATAAACCTGATCTGCAGTAACATGTCTGAGTGTAAATCAATTGTTATTAGACTGTAATTATCATTTTTTTCTTTAACAAAATGTTTTTTTTTTTTGTATATTATCTCCATGAAGTGAGTAAGAACTAGTATTAGAGTATGTTTAAATATGTGAAAACATCAGATTAGCAGCATTAAAAGTGTTTATATTTCATAGTTTTCACTGTATATCAGTAAATACAGGGTGTCTCATAAGTCTCCATACATAGGAAAAATAAACGTTTCTTGACATAAACCATTTTTATTTATATAATGTGCTCTATATGACTGCCATTTTGTCGGGAACACATTTCAATGCGTGTCCTCCACTGCTGAAGAACTATAAAGAAGAAATATAAAGAAAAACATGTTAGAACCATATGTATTATGTCTCCTATGTATGGAGACTTATGGGACACCCTGTACATGTTTCTTTGCTTCAAAAATTAAATGCATCATATCCATTTGAGTGGACATTTTTGCAGCTCCATGAAAAATAGGTTCATAAAAAGCTGTCAATTGCATTTTTTTTATCATGTCTAAAGAGGAATAAAAACAGGGGAGAAAAATCATGATTAAGGTTCTCATAATTCATACATGAAAGGGTTAATGTTGTGTCTTGAAGTCAACTTTTTTTTCCAACTCAACCAAATGACATCCCCTGCTTTATCCGGCCTTTTGGTCTGTTTATCTGTTATCCCCTCATTTCCCACCCTGTGATCTGAGTTCTCCTGCCCCATGGGTGTTGTTTTTAACACCAACTAGAACCAGATCTACCTGCAGCAGTGTTCACACCTACCCTCAAATTGTGGCTCCAGATGTTTTCTAAATCCCCTTTAAAATGGCTTTGTTTGGTCAGTATGCTCTGTGTTCACAGAAAAACATACTGATGGTGGTTCCTAGAGTCAAAACAGAGTTGGGTCAGACTGCATTTCAATATGCTGCCCCCTCTGCATGGAATACCCTGCAAAACAACTTAAATCTACCTGAACTTGTTACTATAGGTGAATTTAAAGCTATTTTAAAAGGGCGTGAAATCAATGAGCTTGGTCAATGTGACTGTTTTTAAACTTGCACAAATGATTTTTTTTTTTTTTTGTAACTATCGATTGTAAGTTTTTATATTATGTGTTGATTATGTCTTGTCTTGTCAGAAACTGTGTTATGCTGCTTTTTTTTTTGGCCAGGTCACTCTTGCAAAAAGAGATTTGCAATCTCAATGAGGCTTTTTTGCCTGGTTAAATAAAGGATATACATATAGTTATTTAACAGTTTTTACATTTTTGTGTTTTACTTTTAAATTAGGTTTATACTAACAGGAAATGATGTTGATTTCATTCAAAGCTGTATGCATATGATGATAACAGACCTCATTCCATCCCAAAAGTACTAGGAATGAGAATAGGAAAAATCTAGTCGTTTAACCCTTTCATGCATGAATTATAAGAGCCTTAATCAAGATTTTTTTTTCCTGAGTATTTTTATTCCTCAAAGCATTAAAAAAAAAAATGCAATTGAAAAAAAAATTATGAACCTATTGTTCATGGGGTTGCAAAAATGTCCACTCAGCTGGAAACCATGCATTTAATTTTTGAAGCAAAGAAACCTATTTACTGACATACTGTGTGAAAACTATGAAAAAAAAAAAACATTTTTAATGCAGCTAATCTGATGTTTTCTCACATTTTAACACACTCTAATACTAAGTCATTACTCACTTCATGGAGATAATATGCAAAAAACCAAACAAAACTGTAAATTATAGTCTAATAACAATACCAAGCAATTGATTTACAGTCAAACATGTTAGTGCAGATCAGGTTTATCAAGAACAGCAAAATTACAGTAATGTGATCAATTACAGTGTATGGGATGATGCATAAGTGTCCACTGTGTTGGCTGATATGGAACTAAAACAACAAAATCGATGAATATACAAGAGAACAGCTGTCTACTGTAGTGACCAGTATGCATGAAAGTGTTAATGTTATTATTCATGAAATAATATTGATTATAATAATAATAATGCTGATAGTATTCACAGTACTGTAAACTGTTTGTCTTCAGTCATTATGGGTGGAGCTGTCAGTGCTGGAGAGGACAATGATGATTTGATTGACAACCTGAAGGAGGCTTACTACATCCGCTCCGACCTTGTGGAGCGGGCTTTTCGAGCGATCGACCGGGCAGACTATTACCTAGATGAATACAGGGATAATGCCTACAAGGTGAGCTCAGTGGGTTGTCTGTAAAATCACTCAACAAGGGTTTAAGGTCAAAGGAAATCTACACCAGTACACCTCATATTACTGCATATGCATACATGGCTCACACTCTCTAACCTGTGGAGCTTGATATTGACTCTTTTGCTAAATTATACCACTGCTGTTGGTAGGATTTGGCATGGCGGCATGGGAATATACACCTGTCCGCTCCGTGTATCTACTCTGAGGTGATGGAGGCGTTGGACCTCCACCCTGGACTCTCCTTCCTCAATCTTGGCAGTGGGACAGGCTACCTCAGCACAATGGTCGGCCTCATACTGGGTAAGTGGGACGCTGCAGCCAAGTATATTTAAAGATGTTGAATGTAATTCTATCAGGTAACCATCTGCTGACCTGCAGCGGCTCCACCAGCCCATTAACACTAATCACTTTTCTGTTCTAGGACCATTTGGAGTGAATCATGGGATAGAGCTGCATGCAGATGTGATTGAATATGCATACCAGAAACTCGACTCCTTTATTAAAACGAGCGACAGCTTTGACAAGTGGGTCTCTACATGTATCTAAGACACAGCATCACATTCCATATTTTCTCTGATGTGTGTACAGTGTTTAGCTCACTCATGTGTCGCTCTGTTTGCAGATTTGAGTTCTGCGAGCCCTCCTTTGTCGCGGGCAACTGTCTGGAGATTCCTCCAGAGAGCCGTCAGTATGACAGGGTGTACTGTGGCGCCGGTGTGCAAAAGGAGCATGAAGACTACATGAAGAACCTGCTCAAAGTGGGTGGCATCCTTGTGATGCCCCTGGAGGAAAAGGTTGGTGTTCTGCCTGATTATTCAACAGGATCTGGAGATGCTCTGACCCAGTGATTTCACAGTTTCACCCTTGTCAAAGTTACTCAGATTACAAGTCTTTCCATTTTTGCTGTTTCCAACACATCAACTTTGAGGACTATGTGTTCACTTATGGGCATGGTCGTTGGATAAAAAAATTGTTCAGATACTAATGAGTTGGCCTACATTTACCTGGCATCTAAGTGTAATACATGGATGAAAGGGTATTTCTAGTACTTTGAGGCCATGCAAAGACATTTGTCAATTTCAGCCATTTTCACTGAAATCTTTGTGAAAAACATCTCGGTTACGTAGGGTAAAGAAAACTTCATCAAAAATTGGCACATTTTTCAGCATATCCAAAGTAGCTGTTTTCACTTGAAGCTGTCAAAATTAACATTATCATAGTGTCAAGTATATTGTTGAGTGCAACTCATGCAATTTTGGTGAAAAAAAAAAAAAATTAATCTGTCTAGGATTAGGGGATATTAATATGAAGGGAAGTCTGGTTACGTAGGGTAAAGTGATTATGGTTACGTAGGGTAAATTCTCAAGTCCTCGAGGCTGGTAATCAAAATTATCTGTCAAGCACGAATGACTTAATATTATCCCAATATTATGCTTGGAGTGAATAAGTATAAATAATATTTACAACCTATAATCATTAAGGTTGAGATATAAACCAGTACTCTCTTGGGCAAGTGAAGTATGAGACAAAAAATGTAAATGTGGACATCAAATATAGTCTCCTAAAACAATGAAAATCAATTGGCTCTCTCTATTTTTTTTGGGTAGACATCATTTAGAAAGAGTAAAGTTGATTTTAGGACTCCCAAACTATTATGTATCAGCTACAAATGTCGAAATGAGTCTATTTTAAAGTGTTTTTTTTTCACCCAACATGTTCATAGTCCCCTGACTGTACACTTATTGACTAATCCCACCTGCTGACAGGTCCCATTGGAATGAGATCATCTTAATTAATGTCATTTTGCCTGTCAGTGGGATAATGATATGGCTGATCGGTGTATCTAAGCATTCATGGCCTGTGCAAAATCTAGTCCTGAAAACAATTTCAAGAAGTTATAATTTTCCAAAATGTGACAGTAATGTTGTCTTTTGAAATAACTTTTTTTTTTATTACTTTCTCACAAAGTAGCTTCACTGCTTTCAATATCATTCAAATTGTATGTAACCAGGTAGTAAAGCAATGAAAACATCCTTGTGTCAGATATGAAGTCATTTGTTTACATTTCTAGTTATTTGAAAATGTTTGACACCTTTCATACATGCCTTTTAAAGGTTGATGTAGACTTAAAGGTATTTCTTCTCTTTTCTTAGGAACACATTACACTGTTTTATTTCTAATCGTACATGTGTATTCACGTGCATCGTGTCTATTTTGTCCAGTTGACCAAGATCACCCGCACAGGGCTCAACAGCTGGGAGACCAAGAAGATCATCTCTGTGTCCTTTGCTCCTCTGGTGCTGCCCAAACACAGCACGAATGGAAAACCCAAGACTGTCCCTCTGCGTGAGTCTCACACCAGCCTTTATTTTCCTGTACCAATGCAGCTACATTTGACTGTTATTGTTAATGTTGTTTTCTTATGGTTCTCGATACTGCAGCGAAGTATGAGGTACGGACTTTACAGGAGCTGGCTCGTATCTGCATCCGCCATACCCTCAGAGTGAGCACAGATGGAGGCGACAGCCAATCACGTGGCCGGGGCTCCTCCTTCAGTGTGGGTCGGGGTCTGGCTGTAGCCGGGCTTCATAAGTACGGCCCTCGCTTCAAGCGCCGGCGCGTCCACCGGCGCCACTGCAACGCCCTCGTCTTGGCCACGCGTCAAGTGGTGGCCAGCAGCGGAATCAGCCCCGCATCTCTGGACAACAACAACAACCAGGGAGGCAGAGCGGAGGACGAGGAGGAGGCAGGAGAGAGGGAGGTGAGGCGACACATGAGAGGGAGCAGGAGGACGGGGAGGGTGGAAGAGGAGGACACGGTGGAGGAAGAGGACGAGGAGGAGGAGCAGGAGGAGGAAGAGGAGAAGGAGACCGGCGAGCTGCTCCGACCCCAGCCGGCTGTGAACATCCTCAGGGAGAGGATACTGGGCCTGCCGCTGCCGGAGCCTCTGAAGATGTACCTGCTGTATTACAGAGAAAAGTGAGGCTGCTGGAGTCACAGCGTGGTCCTGAGTCCGAGCCCAGAGCTGAAACCAACAAGCAGACAGGAGCTGAGGCCTCTGTTAAGACCCCCAACACCACCTGCACAAGGCAGGACTACATGCCATCCTACTGACCCTCCGCTCCACCACGGGTCTGTCCCTCTGTTACTGGTTCTCATCCTCTCCATCCAACATCCCCCCCTTCCCACTCCCTATTTTAGCTCTCTGCCTTCACTGTTCTATACTTGATTCATTTGCTGACAGTGTCAAGAGTTGGTTCCCTTTGTCCAGTGGAGGGGGTGAAGGAGGGGTTATGCTACTCTGGGAACAGAAACAATCCAGCAGGTAATTTGATATTAGTGCATATTAGAACCACATTTTCCCACAAACACGCTAATCTAGCATCAGCAACAGCTTAGCAGACTACAGTTGCCAAATTATCCACTGCTTTAAAAAAAAGGCAACATAGTGGTGCTGAGAAAGAGCATCTGTGTTTAGTCCAGCCGACTAGACATTCTAACACGTTGAATACTGTAGCAACAAGCAAAAAGAAGAGGTTCACCGGAGACCAGA
Source organism: Sphaeramia orbicularis (assembly GCF_902148855.1). NCBI lineage: Eukaryota > Metazoa > Chordata > Actinopteri > Kurtiformes > Apogonidae > Sphaeramia > Sphaeramia orbicularis. Next base: position 38,897,987 of record NC_043963.1, read on the forward strand.
TTACAGTCTTTGTTTGGTGAAAAGTAAAGCAGTGGGCGTTTTCCAGCTTGAATCAGTCTGTGGCCTGAAGAATGACCAAACAAAAGCTTGTCTACTTTAGGGTTGAGTGTGATATCATGTAATGGGAACAGTGTGGTTAACAATGTTAGCCCAAAGCTTGACGTTGTGAATGAAGTTAGTGTTAAAGGTCCAGTATATTTAGTGCTACTATATCATATTTAATGTTATTGTAGCTACAGCTATTGGGTTTTGACCAAACTAGTGTAGTGGTTGTGATTGTTTCCACATTTTCCAACTAAATAAGGGCTTTGCCATTAGCCCAAATCTGTTAGATAATTTACCTTAAATTATCTGTTTTTTTCTAGGAATTGCTGCCTCCTATCTGAGGCATCATGGAAGGGTTGACAATAATTTCAAGCATTTTTAGAACCCTAGTGAGTTCAGGAGGTTGAGTTTTCCTTTCCTCTATGCACATGCTTCATTGTTCAATTGAATCTTTAATTTTTTCTATATTGACGTAGTTGTCTGGAGATGAAACTGACTATATCCAAAGGGTCTCAGAGTTTTTTTCTTTTTACATCCCTTCAGAATCTCTTACCCAAAGGAGAACAACCATAAAGGGTCACATACGTACTAATATTACACTTTACATGAATAAACCAGCATGATACAAACACGTAATTAAACTTTCTGAAGACTGTGTGCAGATTTTCTCTCATTGTGCTCTTGTAATTTTTGTTCTTGTAATTCTTTTCTCCTTTTTTTTAAAGACTTGAAGTGGTGTGTACATGCAAAGTTATGTTTTGTGTTGTGGGTCATAAAAAAATCAAGATACTACCTAGAAGTATCTTACAAATGATGTTTTTTCTTTTTGTTGTAGTTTCTAGTTAGACGGGACGTTATTCCTTTGGAATTTTTGCTTTTGTACCAAACTTTCTGCTCCCTTTGGTGCCAAACTTTTCTTGCATGGATAACCTCTCAGTCTCTTTCACACAGCAGATCAATATACATCCTTCATTTGATCAAGGAAAAAAGCTGATGTTCGGGTTTTGTCACTGAAAAAAAAAGCTCTGCTATCACAGAAACACTCATTGTATTATTTCAGATTATGTAACAAATATTACATTTAAAGCCTTAAATTTCTCTGATTTTGAAAGGGTGTTATTTACACCGGTAGCTCGATTGCTGCATTGTTTGCATCAGCAATAAAGCTAAAACTGAGAATGAATGAATCTGAAGCAGATCATGTAGAAGCCCAAGAAAAAAAATCACAGCCCTTGTAAATCCCGCTGTGAACGAAATGTACTTCATTGTTTGGCCGTTCTACTTCTGCTCAATCTACCTTTTGAGTACTGTACGTACCATTCCTTTATCTGAGTTCCATCTATGTGTGGTTGTTGTTGTGATTCTTTGCTGAATGTATATGATCATGATGTATTTTTTTGCACTTAACATCATGTTTGAGTGAGTGATTAGCTTGTTTTTAAAGTAGAGCTGTATTATTGACTGCTGTTAATAAAGTCCATTATACAAAACAGTCTAAGGAGTCCACACATGTTTTATAATCACAGAATTGTCTTTAATAATCAAAAGAAACTAAACAAGTAAAAGACACAGCCAGTCACAGACAGATATCCACTGTCATTTGGCTACAAAAACAATAACCGCACATAAAAGTTGGTCACAAAAGTCATGGAGTTTGGGCCTCGGTGATGTACTGCAGCGATGGGATACAGATGCAAAAGGTATTCCGATTTAATTAAGACGTGCTCATTTTGGTGATGTCTTATGATTGAGGGTTTTTCTCAACAAGAGCAACCGAAAAATATTCTTCAAAGCTGGTTAAAATCATGCAGTGGGTATACAGCATAGCAATGTTAGTTACAACAATCACTCCTTATTCTAAAGATTAAGTTTGCCTCTATGATGTTAAAATATACAGTGAATATGTGTGAATCTTATTTACTATCAGTCTGCGCTTCCCCGAAACTCAATGTGCAATCCAACTTTTTATCTTGAGTGCAGAATGCAATGACTATTCATGGGGGGAAAAAAAAAAAAAAAAAGTACCTTGCAGAAAAAAGAAAGACACATAGTACATGAAAGATGCCAAAAAAAAAAAAAAATTAAATGTACACATTAAATTACAAAGCTCAAAAAATAAAATAATCTATATTAAAGAAAAACTGAATAAAAATTATATCTACATCTGTATATAAAAATGAAAGATTATAATAAGTTAGATTCTTTTTTAATACAGAAACCCATTTTTTAATTTTGTTTTTTACATTTTCGAAAGTGACTGAGGGTTGCCTATGAACAAGTCTATATTCATTGTTTCATGTCTAAATACATAAAGTACGCAGGCATTGGTCAAACAGCAGATAACATCCTGTTTTAAGTCCTTTCATGTATTTCCTATGTATTAATATTTCTGACGCACTCTGCTTATTTCACAGCATTTCAATTGCTATTGGGCCCATGCCTTCTGAAATGTCACAGTGGGTTAAAAAAAACCCTCCACAGTAGCAGCGAGTGGACAGCACACCCCCCCCTCACAGTTCAAGAGTGTGGGGAACGGAGAGCAGCAGAGAAGCAGCCTGAACTGAATGGAAGTTAAAACTGCATATTGTTCACCTGCAGACATTCAAATGGAATGGTTTATGTGTTCAGATCAAGTGTTTCCACTGAGGTCTGTGGCACCACGGTACTTTTAGAGAGCACAGCACTCCCTTTGTGTGTTAGACTGATCATTCCATGGACCACTCAGACCGATAACAAGGTAGATGAGGTAAAAAACAAAACAAAACAAAAAAAAAACAGAGGGATACATAACCCTCCACCTGCCTTCTCTTCCTGTGGCCCAGGTTCAATACTGTGTCCAAATCCTCTGCGTCTCTATCTTAGCGTATACTGATTCCGACGAGAATGTCAGGATCGTGCTATTGCTGGAATGAATCTGTAGATGACGCAATTTAAAAAAAAAACAACAAAATACTGGTCGAAAACAATGTGGACAGTAGCAGAGATTACAGACACAGGTTAAGGCACCTTGGAACCCTGATGAATCTGGGGCACGTTCAAGGGAAAGTGAAGCTGAAGTGACCCCCGGGTGTGTTTAGACAACTGATCTCCTGCAATCTTGTGTGCTCTGTTCAGGTGTCGGTGCGAGTGTTGAGCTCTCTCTCATCGTTCCCCAACCTCTCGTCTCGTGGCGTGCCCCGGGAAGAACAGCATCTACTGATTACAGCAACTTGTGACAGAGGCTGAGTTGAGTGTGCTTTACTTTCAGGCCTGTACATTTACAATCATACAGGTTCAGCTGTTCATGACAAGCACATACACATACTCTCATACAAACACACAGACAAGGGGTCTTAAAGCTCCACCCTATCATTATCAAAACAACAGTAAAAAAAGACAGCGTGCCAAAAAAGGTCAATAGTCAGTAACGAACATAGAGACACACCAACATAAAAAAAAACAAACAAAAAAACCCATTAACAAACATCGTCCAGGCTGATACTTGTGTGTTTTCACGTCACCACAGCCTCTTACTTAGCACGAGAGAGGACTACAACACCAAACACGCAACACAGATCAGGAGGATAAGAAGAAGTGCATTGTGGATACTGCAGTCCATCAGGACGTTTTTTTTGTACATTAAGAACATTGTGAATTACATTTAAGATATAAAAGGCTTTGAGCCAAAGAAGGGAAAGTGTTTATTTCAGCAGTGATTGAGTCGGGTGGGGCTTCATGCGTGGCTGTTTGTTCTCTTGTTCTACTAATGACACTCGAGCGAGTGTAGTTTTGTCGTAATGAAAAGGTTGTGATGGCAGGTAATAGTGGTGTTTGTGATACTAAAATTAAAACCTCTGAAGCAGCATTGGTGATGTCCCAATGTGGAAGGAAAGGTGCACTAGAGCGATTATGGTTGGTGTAAGTGGAAGAAGTTATCACTTGGGCACCAGACCGCGGGATTGTGGGTAAAGTGGCGATCCTGGACTGGAGGGGCTGAATGGAGAGGTCGGGGTGCTCGACTTCTTGCCTGTTCTTGGTCGCCTGGATCATGGAAACAATACAGCACCACAACAGAAGACTTAAAAGAGCATTTGTAGATTTTTAGAAATTTTCAACTGATGAACTGAAAACAAGTTAAAATGTCTACAACTCGAGTCCTGAAAACTCACCCAGACTTTGGTTTCTTTAGACTGCCACTGGCACTGGCAGGAGGAGTTGGTCCCAAGCTGCTGTGAAAACCCGAGGCGTCTACCTGGATCTCATCCTCATCCCGCAGAGCGTCCTCCAGAGCCGCCGCCACCTTTGGGGCAATAACTGGCTCCTGGTACTCGTGAGTGGTCCGAGTGGGCTGGTCCATATCCAGCATCAGGATATTTTCAGCCTGTGGAGACAGCAGTACAGGAATAGTCAACAGGATTCAGCACATTTTGGCAGGTTAAATTTAAGACATTCTGAAACCTAAAGTATGTGAATGCAATGTGCCTTTTCACAGCCATAATGGGGAAAAAAACACAAAAGATACAAAGGAAAATCAGAGAGATATGTATGAACAATATTTGATGAAGGCAGGCGTTTGGAGCTAACACCCTGCACCTGACACAGCAATTTCTAGCATGAGGTGAGGTGCATTTAAAGCCCCCTAACCTATTATTATCAACAAGCTTCAACTGAGCACGAAATGCTTCTCTGAGCCAGATTTGCACTTACCTATATTGGATGAAAATAAAGTTAACAGAAAAAAATTTAACTCATTAATTCTAGAAGTGGCTGCTTTATTATGAGAAGAGATGCAGCATCATCCCACTGACCACATCATGATTTGCCAGCTGGGCGTGCTCCAATAAATGCTGACTGAACTCCACAGTTTGCATTAAACCCTTTTGGTACCATAATTCAAGCGGTCCAAAACAAAATAACACTTATGCACCTACTCCTTGGCTCAGAATCGACACATGATGGGAGGTTTTGGCTGCTCGTAGCAGTTTTCAGGCAGGTAAGGGGCATAAATACTTGACTGATGGCTGTAATTAGTGATCGTGATTCAGGTCCAGCCAAATGCCATTATACTGATCTACTCACACTTATTGCACTCTTTGCACACTTATTTATGTATATTTCTTCAATTATCAAATTGAATAATATACTGTCTTGTACATATTGTACAGATTGTTGTCCTAATTTTGTGTCTTAATAGAGCATTTTAATTTATATATACTGTATATATATTTTTTTGTATTGATCATGTCTTTCCTACTTTTTATTTTTTTATTGTAGTTGAATGGAGCAACTATAACACACAATAATTTCCCCCTGAGATTAACATAGTATTCTGATTCCAATACTCAACACTGAAGCTAATATGAGGTAGCATCAAGTCATCTATGTTTACATGTAATCTTTTGGTGTGTGTTTCCAAATTCTGGCAACCCTTGACTTCAGGTCCCACACCCATTTTCGGTCATTGTTGGTTTAATTCTACAGTTTTGTTACAATCTGATGAAATTTTCCCCAAAAAACATTTAACAAAAGAAATGAAGTTAATGTAACTTTATGAAAGAAACATTAACTTCATAACCAAACTTATTTTTATCTGGTCAAAGCATGCTCATTATTGGGCTTTTTGAGGACCTGTGGAAATCCTGCTTTTGTATCCCCAAGTCTTACAACATACAGTTGCGGAAAAATTATTAAACCACCCGTTGTTTTCTTCAATTCCTGGGTCATGTTAATGCCTGGTACAACTAAAGGTACATTTGTTTGGACAAATATAATGATAACAAAAAAATAGTTCATTAGAGTTTAATTTAAGGGCTGATATCTAGCTATTTTCCATGTTTTCTTAATAATCCAAATCCCTTCAGTTCTTACATCAATAGCTATGGCATTGTACTGCCAAAAACAGTGCTTTTAGGCATTTCATGTTTTCTTTTCTGTCCGTTTTAGTCACATGATACACACAGGAGTTAGTTACTTGATTGCATAACCATTGTTTTTGATGACTTTTGATGGTCTAATATTTTTTTCCGCAACCGTACTTACCAAAACAAGAAGAGGATGACAAATGCAAAAGCCTGGCTGGGGTAAAAAGGTAAGAAAAGAAGTGTAACTTACTTTATATCTCATGTCAGGCTTCAGCATTATAGCCATGCGTGCGTGATGACACAGAGGCCGCCGGTATCCAACAGCAGACAAAGGCCTGGTCATCATCTGGTGGTCACTGAAACAGACAGGCATCATGGTTAACAATATACCCAGTTAGACAACAGGACAAACAGTCCACCTGTGAATCCTATTCTTTATCAAGAACATGTGAGACAGCATGTGAAACTAGTCACACACTTACTCCTCTATACGCGTGATGGGCTTCATTTTCCAGTACTCGTCCTCCTCATCACAGTAAGCCCTATTGACTATTTTGTTCTTCTCTTCCAATGGAATGAAGTTCTCAATGATCAGATGCCTGCAAGACAGAAAAACACACCCATCAGACAGAGAGAAACAGGCAAGAAAGAAGTAACAATCGCAAAGAACAGTAAAATGAAACCAGGTAAAAGCAGTAAGATGACACCTGATAAAAGTCGTAAGATGAGATGAGATAAAAGGAGTAAGATGAGACCAGATAAATATAGAGGAAGTCTACTGATGTCAGACAGTGGTTTAAAAAACTGCAAGTAAGGAATTTCACATTTATAAATAATTAAATATAACCGTCTAAAAGTGGAATCGGACTGGTGATAGGTTCTGCAAAACTCTATGTGCATCAAATCAAGTCTTTGTGTGCATGCGCATCAGTCACAAATCACTACAGACAACAATTTACATGTTCAAAGAATCTAGAATAAAAAAGTTGCTTAAAAAAAAACATGAAATCAGATCCAGTTCAGAGCTCCTCAGTGTCCCTAACAGGCGTCACATGGATCTGTGTCCTCCTGCCAGGGTAATATTCTGATATACAGACTCCGTACTTGAGTTTGAGGTCCCTGGTCAGCTCGTTCTGGGTCTGTTCCAGCTCCTGGCGCTCGTTGATGTGCGCCTCCTGGATGTCGTGGATTTCTGCCTTCACCGCCTGCAGTTTGGCAAACAGCTAAAGGACACAGAGGGAGAGAGGACAGAATCACTGATTAGATTCACAGAGACTAGAAACAACTGTCATTTGCCAGAGTGTAAATGTGACAGGAAGGACAGCCGTTAAGATCACAGATCAAGTTGTAGCTGTTACCTTTTTCAGCTTCTTGGTTTTGATGTCGACCTCTTGCTGCAGAGAACTGTACGTCTCCTTCAGCTCTAGTGTCTCCTCGTCACGACTGTCCATCTGCTGCTGCATCTCTCGCTCTCGCCGTTTCTAGTAACACACACACACACACACACACGTGTTAATGAGACGGTTGGTATCAATTTAAAGTCTGGCAGCCAAGGTAAGGGATGAAGCACAGCAAAAAAAAAGAAAAAAAAGAAAGCAAATGTCAAAAATATCAAAAGAGACGCAACAAGGACAAAAACTTTATGTAGAAAATGTAATGAGCCTTGTCAGGATGTTGTAATTACAGCGGACGGATGTGAGGTGTCTTTTGAGAGTTCATGCAGGTTTCAACAAGTCAATTTAACATATTTGAAGACAATTACTGGTGTAATTTAAAGCCTTTTTTTTTTTTTTTTTTTTTTACTTTGTTTTAAATTATTATTATTTGTTTTAATTGATTATTATTTATGTTTTATTGATTATGTTTTAATTGTTATTGTGTGTTTTTAACCTGTCTCTTTTCCATTTTGGTAAAGCACTGTGAATTGCCCTGTGTATGAATTGTGCTATACAAATAAATCTGCCTTGCCTATTTCTATCTGGATTAAACTATCATAATGTGACAATATGCATTATTAACCTCTGTTGTGAAACTCCTTGTAACTGAATAATCATAAGTGAGGCCAAGGAAGTGTTTATAACAACACTACACTGTTATTTGCAATGTTTATATGTATTTGTGTGTCTAATATCCTTGTTTAAATATTTACAGAGTGGTTACTCTTTTCATATGACTGCATTATTTCACTTGATCTGTGAAACAGATTATAATAAAGATAGTCAATTTAAATATCTTATGTCAACATTTATCTGTTTTGATGTATGATCACATTATTGTTTATCAGACTTTTTTTTTACCTGCAGAAACCTGTCTCTAAGGCTGCATTCACACTCTCATCTCGCATTGCAAAAGTGTCCCAAATCTGAGTTTTTTTTGCCCATTTGTGACCATTGTCTAATTTCTTGTGACAATCTGAACAGCACAAATCTAATTTTTTCCAAATCAGACCCTGGCCACTTTCATATGGGATCCTGAATCAGATACGTATCTAATGTTTTGCCATGCACCTTCAGTCTCAATAGTCATGTCGCATTTCATCTAACTTTTAAGTCATTGAAACACAACAGACGTCACAATTCAGAGCTGGAGTTGGTGGGACCGGGCAAGATTCATATTTATTTTCATAAAGACAGCATGTTGGGTGTGTCATCATGTCTTCTTCTGCGCATGCGGGTCACATCAGGGCTATAGACTGTTCACACATGAGTCTGATGGCAGTCGCATTGAATTATAATGTCAACAACCATCAGATTTCAGCAAAAAAATAAGAACTGAGAATCAAATGTGAACTTAGCCTCACTCACTGCCTCAAAACAGTGGTCCTCTCTCCTGTAATTATAATTCTGATGACCTTTGACCATCATTAACTAAATAAGGCTCATTTTTACTTGGTTTGCCAATCTTTATGAATATACTATACCTGTTCAGCAATTTCTTGCCTCCTCTGCTCCAGCATTCTCTGTTGCTCATTTGTGTGGTCCACTATGTTCTTCCCACCTACCAGAAGTTTACTCTCCATTGCCTGGAGGAACCACGAAAAAAAAGGATGACCCAATTTTAAGTCATATGACAGAAAAGCATTTGAACTTTACCACACATTGGAATGCACGAAAGATTCAACCAGAAGCACATGATCTATTGACTTGATTAATATATTCAGACATGTATTGTGTAGACATTTCAGGTCAGACAAAGAATTTGACACCATTGGACTGAATGAATCACAGGTCAAGCTTTTTCAGTTAGTGTTGTTTACTTCAGCACATCTGTAACCTCTGTAAACACACTCATCTGCTTACCTTGACTTTGGCTGCAAGCATCTCTCCTGCCTCCCTCTCTTTCATCAAGTCTTCCATTTTCTCCTCTTTCTCCTTAAGCAGCCGAACTTTCTCCTCAGCCACCAAACTGTGATCCTCCATGATTGCCTTCCTCTCTCTCTCCAGCTTTTCATGCTGCTCCCGCCAGTATTCCCCCTTGTCGTCCCCATCTTCATCATCATCCTCCGTTTCTCCTTCTTCCAGATCTTCTCCATCACTCCCTTCCCCTGCCCTCCTCCTCTGTCTCCTTTTCTTCTTTCTTCCTGAGCGTTTCTGCAGCTGTGCCTTCAGCCTTGCAATCTCCTCCTGGAACTCCCTAAGCAGGGCATCCTTGGGGTCCTCATTGATGCGAGGTTTGTTTTTGATGTTCTTAGCCCTGTTGGAGTAGCGCAGTGTTGTCAAGGTTTCCTCTACATTGTAGGATGCCGGGCCAATGTTGGCAACCATTACAGTACGGGCATTTCCCCCCAGAGAGTCTTGCAGCAGGCGGGTGAGTTTTGAGTCTCGGTAGGGAATATGACTGCTCCTGCCATCCACCAGAGCTGATATAACATTCCCCAGAGCAGAAAGTGACAGATTGATTTTTGTAGCTTCTTTAAGCCTCTCCCCCTGGGCACCAGTTTTGGTCTGCCTTTCACTACCTGCTAAATCGACCAAGTTAAGCTTTCCAACTCTGATATGGTTCTCACCATCCACACCTAACTCACTGCATTCAACGGTGATAACAAAAATGGCATGAGAACGTGAGCTGTGTTCATTCATGTTAGTTGCGCCCACTGAACGATTCTGGTTGCCCACATTCATGACATGCTCGATTTCCCGCACGCTCTTGGTTACAAATGATGAAAGATCTTTGACATACACACCCGTGTCAGGCCTCTCCCTGAGTTCAAGGCGGCGAGACTGATCTTTGGAGAGCAAGTCTCTGATCTCCTCTTGGTAAATCTCTAGATATGATGCCCTCACTAGGTACTGCTGATTCTGAGACCGTGAAATGTGGGTGAAGATGTGCTCAAACGAGTTGGGAATCACCCCTCTCCTTTCTGGGTCATTTCTCACCCCTTCCATAGTGTATGTTTTCCCTGTACCTGTCTGACCATAGGCAAAGATAGTCCCATTGAATCCAAGAAGAACTGAGTCAACCAGGGGTCTGAAAGTTTCATCATACAGGTCTATTTGTTTGGAGTTCCAGTCATAGACTGAATCAAAAGTGAAGACTTTGGGTAATTCACTGGCAGAAGCCTCCCTGGGATTCCTGACCATAATTTGGCCCAGTTTGACATCAACAGAGACCACTTTCTCAAACTTGGCTGCCCGTTCTTTGTCATTCATGGGGCGACAACGGACCACCACCTTCACTGACTCGGCGTTCTTGCTCTTAGACATGGTGAGGAGTCAGTGGCAGCCCACGATGTACCCTCTGTCTTCAAAGTGCAGCTTCAGGACCAGCTCACAAACACAAGTGCCCACATTAGACCCTGCAGGACAGGGTAAAAACAATTAGCAATGCTGTAATGTAATGACAGTGGTCATGAGTCTCAGCAGCACATTTAACAGTTTGATGCAGACTGAACGCGGCTCTGAGCTACAGTGAGCAGTGATTTAGCTAAAAATTAATTTCATCGATTAGGACCTTAACACAACAAGACGCTCCAAAAAAGGGATGTTAAATTTAGTGGGTCAAAATACATAAGCTATTCATATTTTACGAGGGTGGAGATCGATATTTACGACCTGCTCTCAGGGCTAGGTAACCCCAATTTAGCTGACTAAAATTAGCTCTTTAACCTGCAACTACTGCGAGATTATCTGAACAGCCCTGGACCTTCAGGTTATGACAGCAGCTGACACCAGTCACACCATGTTCATTCGCCATGAACTTAATAGTAGCTGCTGAATTACTGTTATGGGCATTTCGTTGAGAGAGCGGCTCAGCTAATCAACGTTAGCTTATACAAAGTGGAGCCCATGAAGAGACCACAAAACCGGCCTAGCAACCGCAAACAGACGGGTAACCTAAGCTACAAGTCTGGTAGCATTACCTGGCTAACGCTGGTAACAGTTAGCATGGGCATCATTGCATTCACAACACTCAAATAAAAGGTCCATTTGACCATTAAACCCATACAGTACAAATCCGTATGCACATTCAGACACATTCAGAAGCATCGTTAACAATTTAATTAACCTACCAGTGGCGAAGGTTAGCTAACGCTAATCCAAAACTCCCAGTCAGCCGTTAGCCGCGGCTCATCCCCACAACGGTACGACTACAGGGTTGCCAGGTTCTACTAGCATCCCCCCAAACAATATGAATAGAAATATGCAATATTTTATTTTCACAAGCGGTGAACGTTTGACAACATATATAAAAGACAAAAATACAATCCCAAGAAGGCTATGATGAGTGTTCTGAATGTAGTTCCGTCAAAAATGTCTCCGCTGACTGCTAAAAAAAAATAATTCGTAAAACTAATCTCATATCTGGCAACAAACTCTCAAACTCGGCCAACAGTTTAGCATATCAGCTGATTCATCTGTACTCACAGATTAGAGATAAACACACTGAGACTGTAGTTTCTTTGTAAAAAAAAAAAAAAAATGAGTACATCAATTTATTGATGAAAAATACTGTAGAAAAGGATTTAAAGGTACAAATGCATGCACTGTTTTCACAGAGGAACACAATTAACATGCCACTCATTCCCACTTTTATCAATTCAATCACTGTGCAAAATCAACTATGTCTCCATCCAAAAACAATAATTCACATTAACAAAACAGTAATGCTGTCTGCTTAACATTCAAACTAGGGCATTTTGTCAGTTTTTGGTCCTCGTAAAGTGAGAGGTGGAAAGACCGCTGTCCTTTTTCCTCCCTATAATTAGTATGTACAGGATCAGTTACTGTGCTCTCCTTGGAATGGAGGGCAAAGAGGACAGGAAAGAGCAAGCTGGAGAGAGATGGACGGGAAAGGAAGGAAAGGTAGGGAAAGAAACAGAGGAGGACAAGGGCAACAGAGAGGAGAACATGATCGTACATGATGACACTGCAATCAGTCTTTTCCAGGATTCACGTGGGTCACCAGAGGTTTTGGTTTTACAACACAGGGTGTCAGCTACAGAATATAGCTGTCACAAAAGGAAATGTTAGGGAAGCTGGATTTACATACTGAACACTAGCATGTACTAATGTAATAGGCAGGCAGACGTGATTTGTAGAAGCCAAATCTTAAGATGACACATTAAAATACTTACACATACAACATACATAGCAGGACAAATAGAAAAGTGTTTTTGGTAGCAGCATCGTCTATGTTTCAAGGTTTCATAAACACTACTGTTGAATAAAAGTATCTATCCTATAACCCATTATCAACCCTTTAAAGTGATAAAGTAAAAAACGACTGTGCTTCTCTTTGAAACATTAATACTGTCTGCCTTCCACAGGCTCCTCATGACAGTCATCCAGCATCAGTGTGTACACACAGGACAGTCACATGGCACTTTTACTCAGAGCTCCTCCTTGTGATTGGGTTTCCCAGGCTTGTCCATGCCAAAAAAGGATGATGGAAGGCCATGGACATCTCGCTCTCTCTTTACAAAGGCAGAAAAGGATGAAACACAGTTGCCGATGAAGTGGTCTGCTTGGCCTAAGATATACAGGTCCATCTGAGCTGAGTCTGGCTGGAGAGTCACCACGTTGACCTGTGTAAAATGCACAAATAAATAACCAACATATTTAAAATAATAGCCAGATAAGTGATTTTAACACAGGTGATAATAAAGCTACCTTGCATGAATAAAGGTCAAGGTCAGTATTGTTAGTCTTTGCGTCTATAAGTGCCTTTGTAAAGCTATGGAATGTTTTTAATTGTGACAAAACAAGTTCTTGAAACTGCCTCTCATACAAGCCATGTAAAATACAACTGCTTTGTTCAGGTCAAACAGGTTTAGGTGACACTTAACAAATCAACCTGGTTCACTTTAAAATTTGGCAAATCAGTTATCCCAAAACCCACCTTGCCCTTGAACAGTTTTTCAATATCCCTGTTGTGTGATTCCGAGTCAGTAGCAATGTAGACAGAGCGAGCAGAGGTCTTCTTCACCCACAGTTTGACGGCCCTGCGGATCTCTGCCAGGTCAGGAAGGCACATGGTCATAGTGAGAGGCAGGGCTGACTGCCGGTTGTAACCGACACACTGAGGGGAGGCCATGAAGTGAGGCCCTGTATCACCACTCTTCAGCATTTTGCAAGCATTTTGCTGTAAGCGAGGAACAGAGAGATTCAGTTGTCATTAGATGATGACAGGTACAACAAGCAGTTGAAAGCTGATGATGAAATTATGTGAGAAATTAGTCATGAAGCTTATCTCACCCAGTCGATGCCAATCCTTAGGTGAATACCAACATATGGTCTGGTCAGCAGGGTAGAAATGTGCTCTTCGCCCTCTTTTACCATCTTGTCTGACCACACCACAAATCGCTGCAGGCCAACATGTTCCTCTATCACTGGAAACTGTGCAGGAGCTCCAGGCAGTGCCAGGACCGGGTGCTCAGAGGGAGGGAACCTTTTTAAACAGGATATCATAATCAGAATGAAAGAAGGTAAGGCAATCCCAGGGTAATATATATATATATATATATATATATATATATATATATATATATATATATAAAATGTGTGTGTTATGTTATGTAAGACATTAGAATTGATGAAAATGAGTTTGCAGTCTGGCTGTCCAAATATGTACTTACTTCTTCATCCACTGAGGCTGGTGGTAAGCACTGAAGGAAATGCCACCAAACAAGACAGACTCATCAAATTCCACCCCAACATAGTCCCAGAAAGGACCAAAGGGGTTCCCATCCTGAAAATGAACCACAATCCTATCTCAGAACAAGCAAATATATAAGCATATTTATGAGCCTGTACTTCCTGACTGACTTTGAGCAGGCCACCAGAGGGCAGCATTTCACCCCTACCATTTAACTTACTCTATTACATTTATTTTACAATCAACTGTAATATTTCTGTTAGTCACAACCAAGCTTTTTATAGGGTAGTTCTAACACTTTTTAATCAAAATATGGGTATTATGATTTTATCCAACTGGATTGTTACCTTCATCGGGCAAGATTTCTTGTCTGCACTCCTCTGTGCAGCAGTCTCAAAACAGTAGGCTTTTCTCTGTCTTAAGGGCCAGTGTTTGGGTGCCAGTTTCTCCATGAAATCTTCCAAACTGACCACACGATGGTAGGCAGACAAGGCCTCAAGCTGGAAGAACTCCTTGTAGGGAACATGGACCTAACCAAAACAGAAAAAAGCAGAAAAGATCCTGTTAATTCTAATGCAACAAGAATATATTGTTATTGTTATTGTTGTGTGAATACATGGAGTGAACAGAAGCACGCCCCTACACAGACAAATAATAATAAATAAAGTTAATAAAAAACAAAACAAAACAAAATAAACACAGAACATGTGTGATAAGAAAGGACATAATTGTATCCTCATAGATTGCATTCAAAGTGACTTTCATGAAGAAGCCAAACTTATTTTGAGAGCTTAGATGACTACATACAAAAAAATGATTAAAACTTCAGCAGTGACTGTACTTACATTTGTGTAAGGAGGCGTATGGTGGCGATAAACTATCCAAGGAGGGACTGCCAAGGTACGGTTCAACATCTTTGCAAAAGCCAAAGATCCCAGGAAGTGATCTGCCTGGTTTCCAAAACGACCTAAACAAATACATGAAGACACAAAACACTTTATACCTACAAAACAAAACACTGAGACAACAGGGGCTTATGGGAAGTGTAGGCACCCTTTATTACAACACTTATGATTTGAAAAACAACAGTTGTATTATGTTAATAAAACCTAGAGTCTTTTTATGTGGAATGAATTCAGACCCACAAGTACCCATGCAGGCAGACCATGAATTCACTGTATGAATAAGATCAAAGAGTTATATTTAATAACACCTACTCCCAAGTTTGTATAAAACTATGTTATTTTCCCAAGTCGAAATTTGCAAGAGGTTATTTTTGTTTTAGTTTAATTATTTTGTCTTTATACAGACTGTAGGAATGAACTCCTTACATCACCGTCCACAGAAATCTTCCGTTTGTATTTAACCGGTGTGTCAGATCACTTTCACTTGAATGAGTCGAGTTTTGGATTCGCTAGCTGTTCTTTTCTTAATACAGATAACAACAAAAACCTAAGTTACAACTGCAAATAGTTATTTACCCATGCACGGGCAGTACAAAACGTAGCCATTCTCATCCCACTTTAATTCTTCGGCAGAAGTCCAAAGGGATTGGAGGAGAAGTGAGGAAAGTAAACATATCAGACTCAGAGCATGAAAAGTTCGCTGATTAACCGCCATTGTAGTTCATGTGATATCCCAGCATGCACTGGCCTTTCGCCCGCTTCTTCTTCGATTACTTATTCAAAGAGTCAAGATGGCGTCTACCTCCGCCTACTGTTGCGGAGTATATAGAGTAATGTATTAGTGTATATAAATTGCATGTATAAGGTAGGAAATTACACTTATTTTACAGCTTATTTAACACTTCCTCATTTAACATTTTTTATGGATATTCACAAGTATATGGTCAGCTCGTTTGTGCCATACACCTGTTGTGTTCAGTGTGAACCTTGTGAACCCTGAGCTGTAATTTTGAAACTTTTTTTTTTTTTTAACAATTTTTTTTTTTTTAAACAAAGGAGGCACTTATGGGACAACTAAGACTTTATTCAAAGTAAACTCACTCACTAGGCTATACAAGAATCACACAATTAAAGCAACCATTTATGACAACACATTAACAAAAACTTTGAGAGCAGTATCAAAAATATATTTAAAAACCCATAGAATTCCTATTATTGTGGCATGTAATCCTATACAGCATGGGTGTCAAACATGCGGCCTGGGGGCCAATCCGGCCCGCCAAAGGGTCCAGTCCGGCCTTTGGGATGAATTTGTGAAATGCAAAAATTACACTAAGATGTTAACAATCCTTTTAGTTCAGCTTCCACATTCAGACCAATTTAATCTGAAGTGGGTCAGACCAGTAAAATACTATCATAATAACACAGAAATAATGACAACTCCAAATGTTTCTCTTTGTAAATGTAAATATTTTAATGTATTTACACTAAAACAAAGTATAATTTGCAAAAAAAAAAAATGCGACTAACCTGAAATGTCTTAAGAGAAGCAAGTACAAGTTTAACAATATTCTCCCTGTTACTCAATATTTTATGTGTTTGTAGATCCACTGTGATCTGTAAGTTATAATGTACATGTGTAAATGATAAACTGAGGCAGAATATTGTTAAAATTACACTTATTTTTTTCAGTTTGTTCATGTTTCTCACATCTTTTGAAAAGATAGTTTGCAGGTGTAAACCTATTCATAATGTAAATTAACTTTCTTTACACTAAAACATAGAGAAAAGTTTGGAGTTGACATTATTTATATATTATTATGTTATTATTTCACTGGTTCGGCCCATTTCAGATCAAATTTAGCTGAATCTGGCCTCTGAACTAAAATGAGTTTGACACCCCTGCTATATAGCGTCAGATACACAACTCCGTAAAAAAAAATTACGAGACCACTGCCATTTCTTCTGATATCAGCATGTCTGCATGTATGATAGCCATTCCATTCCTGTGTCTGTTGAATTCCAACACAAGCACACCTTATTCTACTGAATAAACACCTGATCCATGTCTTATTTAAGAAGGAGAAGTATAAACACCACTGCTGTGGCCATCATTATCTTCTTACAATAGACAAAAACAGTGCTATTATTACTGCAAAAGTAATTGGAATCAAAAAATAACTATTGAAAACTACTGGACTTCTGCTCTGACAATGTTCCCAAACTCTGAGGACTGGTTTTTGTATCAGGACAACGCTCCTGGTCTCAGCTAGGTCAATAAAGGTGTGGATGATGGACCACCAGATGAAGACCCTGTCATGACCAGCCCAATTTCCTGACCTGAACCCACTTTGAAAACTTCTGGGGGAAGATGGATGATCACAAACCACGGAACATCGCTGAGCTTCTTGAATTTCTAAGCCAGGAGCTGCATAAAGTCATCCAACAGCAATGGTGGAGAGCCAAGACACGTGAAAGCTGTCATTGAAAATAAGAGTTATTCCACCAAATGCTGATGTCTGAACTTTTCCCAAGTTAAAACATTAGTATTGTGTTGGTTAGAAATCAGTATGAACTGGTTTTCTTTGTATTATTTGAGGTTGTTATTTTGACCTTGTGTCGTGTTCTGCAAATACATGCTCTAAATAATAATATTTTTATTTGGAAGAAATGTTGTTGGTAGTTTAGAGAATAAAACAAAAATGTTCATTTTACTCAAACACATACCTATAAATGATAAAATCAGAGAAAGTGGTAACTTTGCAGTGGTCTGTTATTTTTTTTCCAGAGCTATAGGTTTTGGGGTTTTTTTTGTTTTTTTTGCCACATTTATATTCAGGGTGGATAAAGTGTGAAAAATTTCATTCCAAAATGAAACCCTAAATGTTGAAAAACCTAACACAACTCTTAAAAAATGAGGATGTGTGCTCATATCACTATTTCTGTCATAAAGTGTTAATTTGTGTAGCTGGAAGGGAAAAGGCAGTGAAAAAACATGTTTACCTTAACATTAATTACAACTCTGGTTCTTAAGACATATATTTACTATGTGGCCCTGTGTCAACATGTTGTTTGAGACATTTATTTTGTTATTACATTTGGAAAAGTAATGCATTTTTGCCTCCATATGCCCTGGGAAGTTACTCATGATACCATACAGACATTACATATTTGCATGATGTCACACATGTTGCCCACATTTTTACGCTTTGAAATAATATTACAGTTTTATAAGAAATAGACAACAATAAGTTATTCAGCAAGATATCTAACTATTTGCCTACTCTGTACTGATCATTTTTACAGATAAACAAACCCATGCAAAGTTCACTTTGAAAAATATTCATTATCTCCCTTTTGCATTTTTCCCTGGATTCCCTGAAATCAGCTGGACCCAATCAATGCTACGTTCAATGATAAAGATTTAGATCCAGAGCTCTGTCATTAGGTTCTTCATTAGATACTCACATGTGTGCTCAACATGCCCAGACCCAGTGTACTGGGTAGGCATGGCAACATGTGGTCGGGGTGCGGTCTCAAACCTTTGTTACTCTCATTTAAATCTGTGGACTCTCTGCCAGCCTGCCGTGTTTGACTGAATCCACTGATAATAGCTTAAATATGTCACATTAAAGACATTGTTATCCACTGTTTGGATGCTGAGAGACAAAGCCGATAAGATCTGCATGCAATTTGTTTTTCATTATTATTCCAAAAATACTTACTCACATCTTAACACCAAAAAGTAAACATGGCTCTTAACAAGGATGATGAAACTGCTGCATATTTTATGCATTTAATTCAGTACTTTTTCAAAAAGCAGTTCTTCCCAAGCAGAACTTTGAAATGTTTTCAATTTTGGCCTTCACTGTGGAGGTTACTTCTCAGAGTTAATCCCTCCACATCCTCCAGTTCAGCCAACCCAGTCTAACGTATTCTCTCTTTGTATTCAATCACTCACGTTTTTCTTTTCTCTGATGCTCGACAGCTGGCTGTTCTTCCCTCTTTTCCTGTGTCGTTCGCTGTGTCTGCTCCTCCCCCATCCCTTGAACACACACTGTTTTTCATTGTTAGAGATGACAGCAATGATAACAATGCAAAGAACCACAACTCACAGCCTGAGAATGAGAAGAGAGAGAGAGAGAGAGAGAGAAAGAGAGAGATCCTTCAGGTGAACAAATTAAATGGAAAAACAAAAGATATGAAAATGTAGACCCAGTACTGGTTTACTAAAGTTCTTTTCCATATCTATTGGATCCACATGCAGTGATAATAAACGTGTCATGGGATAATGACAATAAATGATCATATCATTCTGGAGAGAATTGTAACACAGAGTGAGACTGTGCATGTTTGGGAATTTTAGGTATTTTTGACTCATTGTCCTGTGTTTTAACAAATTAATTTCTCTTTTTGGATCTATAAGTTCCTCAGTCACATAACTTTTCTACAGAAGAGGGTGACGTTTGCACATCTACATATCCATATATGTCACTCATGTTTCTCACATAGACGTTACCTCTTTCTTTTTTCTTTACTTGCTGTTCAAAGCAGAATAACAGACCTAGCTCTCTGCCTGTGGCCTTTCAGAACAAGGAAATAAGGTAGTCAACCTCAAACAACCCGCCTCCTGTTGACCTTTCTGTGTTGTTACTGACGACCTCGCTTTCAGTTCAGCTGGAGGCTGTGACTAGTGCATGTGGTGCAATCTAACAGTCACTGAGTACATATATATTTGCAACTTAGTTTAAGACTTCTTAAACTTTTTACTGACATCAGTTTTCCTGTCTAATAAAAAGAAGGGAATCTTTAAACCTTTCTTTTAACGTAAAACCCTACTGAAAGTTATTTATGCAACTTTTAAAAAAATTTTAAGAATCACTGTCTATTTTGCAATAAAAGTTCTCCCATGATAGCACAAAGAGACACAGAATATGCAGAAGAAATTGAAACAGAGGACCTTGTATATCAAAAACAGTTAAAGCCTTAATGAAAAATGTCACTATCAGAATGCCTGGTGTGGAAGCTTTGCCAAGTTCAGAACAGAGGTGGAATAATGCAGTGCGACAGTGTAAAAATCTACTGTACAGAGTTAAATTGAATGGGACAGTTTTTAAGATCAAACTGTACATATTAATCTTCATCATGCATAGACCATAGTCTTTTGGCTCTTTCAATTTATTTAAATTGAAAGATTTTTTAGAGAATTTGCCAAAGCTAACAAAATCTGTTGACATAATGTCTGTTTTTATTTTTAGTCCTGTAGGATCCCCATTTGGCAGCAGTGTACCTTAATGATGTAGATGTTTAACCGGACAAGACACCCCATGTTCCACCTCCACCCATCCACCTTATCAACCTGCTGCAGCTGGCTGGCTGTGACCTGATACCCCACCTCATCAGAGCAGTGAGTACCAGCTGAGATAGACCTCCCTAAGTCTTACTCTGTGCTATAGCCCGAAGTTATC
The DNA here is from genome assembly GCF_902148855.1 of Sphaeramia orbicularis. Lineage (NCBI taxonomy): Eukaryota > Metazoa > Chordata > Actinopteri > Kurtiformes > Apogonidae > Sphaeramia > Sphaeramia orbicularis. The sequence continues at coordinate 38,918,339 of NC_043963.1, forward strand.
AAACACCAGATGCTCAATAGTTACATCACAGCCACAGGATGGGATCATGAGGTATCTATCAGAGCAGGAACATGATCCAAGCAGTATATTATGTAAAGTTTGTGTTGGAAACATTAACAGGTTGATTTTTTGGATGAGTTGTGATCAAGTATTTTCTGCTTTTATATTACGGTAACAGTTTCCACATTGGTACAGCTACAGATGGCACTAGTAGTTGACTTTTTATGCTGCAAAGACAAAAAAAACAGATCTACAGAAAGCAGTTACACCCCAATCCTGGTTAAAGCTTTAAAACATTTTTTTGCAAAGGAATCAAGCAGAATAATTTTAGTCTCAGGCACATTAAAATATACTAGACTGACACACACTATTTTTACAAAACTATAATTAAAGAAAGCTCAAACAAAACCAGTGAGAAAATCATGAATGTCCACAACAGGCATCAATTTCATGTCCGGGCACTGGAAGCAGTGGTGATGTCTTTGTGTCCGGCGGTTTCCCCATCCTTTCTAAGATGTTTATCGCCCATCTCCACTAATGTAAACCGCCCATCTGTTTTAAACAAAACACATAAAAACACACATAGTCATTTCCCACCACGCTAGACCCTGAGAGAAGGGTTTGCTCGGTTTTTCTGGTGGCAAGGAAATACACTCCAGATGTGAACAAATTGTCCCCCTTGCTAATTGCTATTGTGTTCACTGATGCTGATTTTGGATCATTTATGTTTGTGTAGATGAGGCTTAAAGAGGCAAAGATGCCAAATTTTGCATGTGTTATTTGAGGTTTGAGTTTGTGTGTGTGTGTGTGTGTGTGTGTGTGTGTGTGTGTGTGTGTGTGTGTGTGTGTGTGTGTGTGTGTGTGTGTGAGACTGTGAAGCTGTTGGTTTTTAAAACAAGAGCTGTGACAGAAGAAGGTATAAAAATTAAGGAGGTAAATTGGGATGACACTACAGGAACAGTTGGAGATGTGACTACTGTTGTACTCCACCGCCATAAACAGATGCAGATGTTTCTGCTCAATGCCTGATGAAGGCTTTATTTAAGGGAGCCCATTGCTTTCTTCTGTCCTGTCATCATAACTTCTGAAAGGCTGGCTTCCTCATCTCTTACAGTGCATCTAATCAGGACTGATTAGGTGCGTGGTAGGCGGCCAGAGACAGGCAGGGGAGTGGCTGCTTCGGAGGCTGCCCATGCTTGTCATTCTTCCAGGGTGGTTTCTCTACATCTCAGAGGTTTTCCTGGATGTTCTGGGGAGATGGGAAGACCCGAAAGGGAGAGAGGAATCACAGCAAAGAGGAAAAGAGAAGGAGGAGTAGAACTCAGTGCCACAGCTTTATGTGGCGTTTCATAAGATAGTTAAAAATCGCTCCACAACTCCACAAATAACAGACCACCACGCAACTGCAATCAACCTGACTGCGGTCACACCAACCACACTGTAATCCAAATAAACAAACAATGGCAAAAATGAAAGAAGTCTCCCTCTTTATGCTGGGAAGTCACTTCACCTCATCCATCTTAAACCTTCTGCTCCTCTATCATCTGCTCCTGTCTAGATTCTGTTTATTCTACAGCATCCTCAAGGGGGAAAATAACCAAAACAACTGCACCAAACTGCAGCCAGAACTGACAAGTGAAACTTATTTTTACATACCTAACAGAGCATTAAGGCCAGCCTTACAACCATAGCTCATTTGTGTGACTCTCATAAAATGTTAAAAATAACAGTCAAATAAATCTGTGATCATTTTGCTCCATCATAGTGGCGATTGAGCAGAAAAATCACAGAGCACATCCCTACACTGTTACATAGATTAATCACAATCTATCAAACTACTCCAAACTACTACTGTTTGATTTTTTTTTAAAAATACATATAATGTCAGTTATTTTGAATACACCTAATAATCAGATCACTTTGCGCATACATTTGAAATTATTTAATTTCTTTCCCCTCACATCCAGCTCATGATGGTCTGGCATCACCATAATAAGAAAATGATGAATTAAAACATATCTTCAGAAATAATTTGATCAAATTTCTATTAATGTTATTATATGCAGTAATAATATCCATTAACTCAGATGATTAAACAAAATGCAAGTATTAACTGCAACAATCAAATCAAATCTTGACTCATTCATAAAGTGTGAAATTAATTCATATTAACTGACAGTTGACCAGTTTATTTGTTTCACTGGGAAAAAATGATTTTTAAAAAACATTTTAAAAAACATTTTAATGTAAGCTGATCAATCGAATTAACCTCAACTTAGTAATATTCTATTCCCTGCAGTTATTTAATTGTATTCACAATGAAACTTCCCATTTATCATTAAGAATTCATCTACACTTTGGTATGGTGCACAGCCTCACTATATATTTTTTATCTATTTATTTATCTAAGAACTGTCAACCCAACATTTTAATGACAACAAAAATATTAGAAACCAACAATTAATCTCCTGAGGCAACTGAATAAATTACTCATTATTTTCTGTGGTCACAATTCTTCCTCTTTTTTTTCCTCACACAGGGTTATTTCTTAAACAAATGTTTGCTTGATTAAAAAAAAGGTTTGGCATCAAAAAGCTCAAAAATCAGCCTCCTCTCCCCCTTTTTTGATTGTGTGCCTAAATGTTTTCACAATTCTTGCATTTTAGTTTGGGTTTTTGCGGTTTCTTTTTGATGCAGTTTTCCCCTCGGTTATTTTCCGTTTAACTCGACTTACACGTGTACTTCTCAAATAAAAAAAAGTCAGAAGCCCGAACACTTAAGGATTAAATAATACCTGTAATTTCTTCTTCCAACTGATGACTGTCCTCAGACTTTCATGTGTGTTTTCAGATCTCTGTTTAATGGAAATAAATGCCTCCTTTTCATGTGAAATAACTATTCCCCCAACTCTGCAGCAACAGGTAAGTAAACCTATTGTGATTTGGAGGCGTTTGCTGTGAACAACAGGCATTTTCTACCCGCTCCAAATGTATTGAACACGCCAAAAGGCTTTTGGTGCTTTCATGATCAGTCGGAAATATCGCAATTTGAACGAACGATTAATGAACAAAAATTAGGAAAAATTAATTATATAAACTGGAGGCTTTTTAATAGTAGTATACTATTCAACTGAGATTACCTTCTCTTTAGATCATTTTAGACGTGGCTGAATGCATTTTTTGACCAAAAAAAATAATTAATTCAACTATCAGCCGTGCGTATGGTTTACTCTAACAAATAAATAGGAAACTGTATCGGTGCCTAACATGTTTCAGAATTTTTTCGAATCACTTTAGAGGGTCTTTTTTATTAAATGTATCACGCTGTTGATGTAACAAAAACGCATACTTAAAAACATATATATATAAAATATGAGCAGACGAACGGGCCTTGAAGGCAACATTATTGAAGACTCTGCTCCCCCACCCCCCATACTCCCTCTCTCTGCACAAACACATTCACCCTGCGGGCTTGGTGGGGCTGTTGGTTGGAAAGCCTGTGGAGGGGCTGGAGGGGGGGTTAGGGTGATGAGGAAACGGGTTGATGTGCCCTGGAAGTAATTCTTTCACCCCCCTCAAAAAACACAAGGTGGAGAAACGAGACCACCACCGCCGGTAGCTTTTTTTTTTTTTTTTTTTTTTTTTTTTTTTACACGTGGGGGCCCGGGCGATCATTCACTCACATTCCTGCTGATGGACTGAAAACCCCTCTTCGTTTTCCTCCTCCATGTTGTCACTTGTTGACGCATTTGCAGCAAAATAACACAAAAAGAGAAAACACAATTTTGAGTGACTCCTGTTGTAGCCTAAATAAAGAAATAAACTTTTCATATTGTCCCAATGGCTCCATAAATATATTTTTACAATCATATATTTGATATTCTAAATATCTGTAAACTATTTTAATAGGCACTTTTATAAAAAAGTGGTATTATCACTCAAAAAGTTTTCCTGTCACGCAGATAAATTAAATAAAATAAACCCTCACTATTCATTTATAGTGACACAAACACCAATAAGTGTTTTCACTTGACTTAATATGTAACATACTTACACTAGGGGTGTTGAAGCAATGTAATAATTACTTGTTTTATTTTTATTTTCAGCTAAAAGGTAATTTAATCCAATCAATTCATATATCATAATGAAATAGGCTACATAAAGTAATGATAACACAATAAGTGTAATTCACTGTTAATATCATTTAACAAACATTTTAGTAATAGCCTAGCTGAAGATAGTTTTATTTGTAGTGTATAGTTTTAGAAACTATCACAAACATAACAATACATTGAATTACAACAATTGAACTTATTCCATTTTGTTATAGGCTATACAGTGGCTAATGTGAGTATATGAGGACTAAACGGTTTGTAACTCTTTAAATGATAGTGAGAATAAACCCTGAAAAAAGACAGAAAATTTAGATTATTCCAGATCAAACATTCAAACTTAAAAAAAAAAGAAAAAGAAAAAAAAAATTCATCACCTGGAATAAAATAATCGTTAGTAGCGTTAATATAAATTCTAATGCTCGGCATTGACCATTTTTGACCATAAATAAGGACTAGAGGATTGGATGAAGCCTATATGTTAATATTGTTGGCTCGTAAATTCTGATGAAAAGTACATTAACTTTTAATTAAATATATCAAATATATTGTTTTATAAGTATGTATCTGCAGACTTGACGATCCCAGTCTATTTGTTGGTGTGACTGGGACTTAGTGGCTGCACGCTGTTGAAAAACCAGTAAAAGCTGTCCCTGAGTGAGGAAAAAAAAAAAAAAAAAAAAAAAAAAAAAAACTTTGTGAAAGTGGCCTGACGTCACACTCCCACAATGCTTACCGCCCCATAACTCCGCTGCAGCCTGAGGAGAGCCAGACACACTCTCAGGCCTCCGAATATAGAAAAATTATAGAAAAAAATAGGAAAAAAATAATAAAACAACAGATCGAGGGGAGAAAAGAGCCGGGAGCGGTGGCGTGGGCTGTCCCACGGTGGGTTTCTGGTCCGGTCCGGGATGGAAGGTTACCGGGGCTCCATGTGAAATTGACTAATGCGGTGCTGGAAACTTTTTTGGTGGGTAAACTGCTGGGTTTTTTTTCTGTAAGACCTCATAATGTCGCTGCACGTCCTGGTGTGTGCATGTGTGGCTTTTAAACAACTTTTACGAGCTTTATATCAACTCTCATCTCTAGCTGACTGACACATCGACGTGCGCGACTGTTGAATTGTTATGAATGTATTGTTACTATCACGCAATCGGACTTTGCGTAATTTTGCGTATTTTGTGGACGCGTGGTGGAAGGCTCTGGATATTTAATTTTTAATTACGCGATCGCCTCCGTTGCCTCACGAGGCTTTTTTTGCTCGGTACATATGTTGCAAATGCGAATCTGTGAAGTTGTTCAACACGGTGCACTTTGTCCGCGGCCCCTTCTCTGTTGACGTTTGATGTTCTTTGGAAGTTTTCGGCGATCTGGTGAGTTTTGAGCAATTTCTGAATATTTATCAAGTGCGGCATGTCTCTGCAGAGGAGTGTGGAGATAGAAGGGGAACGTCCCGTGGTGTGTGGAAGCTTTGGAGAGGCAGAAAAGTCAGATAAAAGTCGGTGTAATGTGGATCTGTTTTCCATGTTGTGCATCAGTAACATTCTTTAAAGAAGGAGTCGTTGGACTGAGATCCAGGCGTCCCCTAAAACCTTGAAGCCATTGTTGCTGACTGCGTGTGTGTGTTTGACCCCTCTCCACTTAGGTTATCTTCGTGACTTGTGTCATGTTTGTCGCTGATCGGATGTTTTGTGTTTCTTGCCTCCTGCCTGTCCGCGTGAACGTGTGTGTACGTCCGCGTGCGTGTGTGAGAGAGAAAGTGTGGTTTTTCCCTGGAAGCGGGTAAATAACATCCAAGACCAAAAAAAAAAAAGGGGGGGGGGGGGGGGGGGGATGAAGTGTAGGGGTTCACTTTATGCACTTGTTATTGATAGTTGACTTAGCTGTTTGCGTCTGCTTTTACACATCTTTTGTCAGACCAGAAATGGGGAAAAACTTCACTTTGGTAACAATAAAGAACATTTAGCAGCAGGTAATAAAAGGAAATAAAAACTGAGCTCCAAAAAGTAACAGCAACTTCCTAATAATTGTTTACAATGAGCATATGGTCTGCAGTTTTGTTAAAACATTTAGGCCATTTTTTATACTTTCATGCTACTTTGATGATCAGATTACTTTAAGGAGCTGACATGTAGAACACTTTTGGAGGTGTTTACATGTTTTTATTAAATCTGCTAGAGGCATACAGGGGCATCCTGTGGTTTGTTATACATGCAGAGACTACACCTGCACTGGCTTGATGCAGGCAAAAGTACTCTTCAGCAATAATATATCTGAGCTTGTTTTTGCAGTGACAGTAACTTAATGTAACACTTATGTGAGCTATAAGTGCAGTTCAGTAAAAGGCTGGCCTTCTGCTTGGTGTGAAAGAAGGATCTGATCAACTGTGGAGGAAAAAAGTAGCAACAAGTGGGGAATAAACTGGAGTTACATGAAATAACTTAAATTTTGTACAGCTGCACCACAAATATTAGTAAATCACACTTAAGTTTTCAGGTTTATATAAAAATATACTTCTGAGTCTTTTAGTTTGTTCCAGTCAACCTTGCTACTGTCTTAATCTGCAGATCAACAAATGTGGGAAAAGTGTGTTTTCCCTCCGCTTCACCGCTACATGTATATTTACTGTTGCAGCACGTCTGAGACAAGCGTATTCCATCAAGGCCTCCAGCTACATAATAAGGAAATGGAAGTGAGTTTGTCACGAGACAATGCCTTTGTTGCTGCCTGTCGCTGTGCAAGTCAAGACCCATGTGTTGATGTTTGCTACTCTCTCACTATAACAACCTCTGTTAGCAGTGGATTCCCTCCATGAGCTTCAGCAGATTTAATTTCCTCGAGAGGTTTCTCAAACATCAAGTGAGGACGGTTGTTATTCTCGTGCACCTGTTTTTACACACAAACCGAAGGCGCAGTGACGAAAGCGTGTGTAACTGACTGTAATAGAGTCCTATCAAACTTTTAAAGATCAAAGGTCAATTTGTGAAATGTGAGTGCTTTCAGAAATTCAACCCCTACCTATTTGTTTTCCTGAGTCATAACAAGAACAACTTTTAAGCCATTTTTAGAATTAAAGTCTAAATATATATTTCTATACATTTCATTTCTTTGGGCTATTTTGGGGTTGTTTGTGTCATAATCTGTGTCAAAGTATGTGTGTGTGTTCATTGTCAGGCAGTTTCTATACCTTTTAGCCTTTATTCTTGTATAAGTGTTGTTTCTTAAAAGCCTAAGCAGGGACAATGCCTGCAAATGACACTGCATCAGTTGGATTCTTTTATGTAACAATGAGTATCTGTATTTTGCATTTGAATTTAAAATGTCCAGGACTCAAGCGCTAAACATATTTTTCACTTATTGTTCCTAATCTGGTTGTAATTACATAAAGAATTAAAATCCTACAGTGCCCTTCTTCTTATAAATATTTTTTGTCACAGTCATAAACTCCTGATGATTCGTTTTATTTTGATGCCCAAACATTCTTAGCTGGTCTGCGTTCTCTGCAAAAATATTTTCTGCCGGGTCCATCAGCTTCCAGCCAGCTTCTTCTCATTAACTTCCATGCATTGCCTTACATTACTTCCATGCCCCTGTGGTTGGAGGCAGCACGTTTCATGTTTGCCTTTGTGATTTGGTGAATGTGTTCGCCTCTGAAAGCTCACACACACACACACACACACGCATGCCTGTTTGTGAGATGTGTGCTGTGATTGGTGTGTGTGTATGTGCAACAGAAGTGCGCATGTGTGTGTCTGAGCCCATAGTGTGAACTTGTATGTGTTTGTCAGAGAGATTGAGAGAAGGAGAGAGAGAGAGAGAGAGAGAGAGAGAGCTAAAGCACTGTTTTTGAGCTAGAGGGAGGTCTTCTCCTCTGAATATCCCCCACAATTCCTTGCACCTCTGCGGGCAGCAGCAGCAGCGGTGTTGGTGGTGGTTGTGGCAGCAGAGACGGTGGCGGCGGCAGCAACAGCAGGCTGATTACCATGAGAAAAGAGCATCAGTTGGGTTAATGGGAGGGACAGCCCTCTGAGGGGACAAATGGTAGTTAATAACCAGGGAAGAATCGGAAAAGCTCTGATCCTTTTCTTTGTACTTCTTCACCTTCTAGAAGCAGGGATGGGATGGGGTTGGGAGGGGAGGGGGTGTGCAGTGGAGATGGGTGAGGGAACAAGGGACACTGGGTTCATGCTAGAATGGATGTTGTTCGCTGAAGGGCTGCAAGAAGATTGTACTATTAGTTATTTTCTCAGGACAGCGGGAGAAAAAACAAGCGAGCTGAGAGCCTGAGAACTGGAACTGGAATATGGGGCATCGCAGAGGCCGGAGCATATATCTGTGTGTGTGGATGTGGTTTGTGTATGTGCAGATTTCTGTGTATTCACGTGTGTAACATAAGTGTTTACATGTATGCGTGTTCAGTGTCGTGGGATAAGCAGGAAAGGATTTGATTTATTTACTTGTGATCTGTTAGGTTTCACACACATTAGCTGACAGAGACACGACTGCAGGGGAACATGAAGAGATGCTAAATATATGTATAGAAACAGAAGTGACTAAATGACCAGTCAAGGAACAAAAAGTCAGTCTGGCGCTCTTCTCATCAAACCTTAATCTTCATTTTCCAGTCAAGTCACATGCAATTCTTTCAGTTTCTAAATGAAACTACTTTCTCCTTTAGCGCATCTTAAAGTTCATGTCATGTGACTATTTTTGGACTATGTACTGTTGGTTAGATGTAACAACAGCATCTGATGTACAAAAGAAGAAAAGGGAAAATCTAAATTCTTGCTCAGGTCATAAATATAATGTCCCTTTCTTTGTCTCCAGATGTAGTGATCAAGTTTCTACATTTCACCTACGTTACTTTTGGGGTAAAGGTCAGCATGAAAGAAGAAGTGGGTTGTAATTCCTTCAGGTGTGTGTGTGTGTTTGACCTTTGTATGGATTTGGTATAGACTGAAACAGGTCTACGGTGTATTCATAACAAAACTGTCAAATACTAACTGATGGCATTAAGTTTTCAGAAATAATCCTATAGCCTTTTCAACCTTTTATTTTATCAGTTGTCTTATTATTTAAAGGATGGTTTTGTTAGAGCCGTACATGTGTTTATCTGTCAGTTTTTGTGTGTATTTAAACAGTATTTTACATTTTGACCTCTGTCTGGCACTTGTTATAAAAGGTCGTATTCCTTACAGCATGGAGTCAAAAAAAAGTGTGTGTGTGTATATGTAATACATAGTAGTAATGTAAAACCCCAAGTATCATTTCAGTGCCTACACTTGTTTGACCATAGTGTTGTTTTAGCCTTTTTTCCTTGTACTTCACATGCTTTTAAGTAGTTTCTCTTTTTTGCGTCTTTGATTTCTGATATGAAGTAGTTTAAGACTTTACCAAACAGATGACACTGATTTGTAACTGATGTAGTGTCAGTCACTCACATTAAACTGGTAAAAAGTATTTAAATTTGTTGAGGTATTAATCTGTGAGGGACAATGGAGAAAGCGTGTTTAAAGGCAGCACATTGTCTTTGTTTTGTCTTGATTTGTCAGCTGCTTTGCTCATTCAGAAAGCGACATAAGATGTTAAAACCTGTCATTAATGATTCTCTTGATATCAAATTAACCGAGTGTTTTTTATTTGAGAGTCTCAGGCTTTCCAAAAACACGCAAAAACACCTAATGGTAAAGTCAGCACTATGTACAGTCTCTATATGTTGTTGGCAGCCGTGACAGAAAAGAGTGATGCTTTACTTTAATATGAAATAGACTGATTGAAAACAGACATGCGGAACACACCGTGAATGTGCAGTTTAGCGTATGGGCAGATATTTACAAGGCTAATTAAAGGAAAGAGAAAAAATCCTTCACGTTTTCATTTTTATTATGCATACATACAAAGTGAATATCCCGCTCTCTCACATGCTCTCATATACTCACACTCTTGCTTCAGCGTTTTGGACCAGCGCACATTCTGACGGGTCCTGCAGTATGCGGGTCAGAAATAGTAAGAGGATGCTAGATGCTTGAACCACATACTGCCACTTTTCCTTGTGGATCTTTTTCTAGGAAGAGTGGGGCAGCTGTGGCTTTTCAGAACCTAGATCCATCCATCAACCAGCACCCATGGTTTACACCACACCACACACACACACACACAGACACACACACCCTCTTTCCTTCTTTTCCCTCCCCTCCTCCCTCCTCCCTCCATTTCCATGTATCTTAATTTATTTCAGTTTCTTCTGTTCGTGCTCTTTCTCACTCTCCGTCCATCCATCCATCCCTTTCTGCTTCACCCTTCGTCCATCCATCTCCTCTCTCTGCAGACTGAGTTTACAGCCCCCGGGCCACTTCCGCCAGGCTGTCTGCAACAGATTTATTAATAGGCTTTTCTCTCTCTGCAGTAAACATAGCGTTGGTTTAGGGGGTCGTCTCTCAGACACTGATAGACTTGTGCTTAACCTTAGGCACTGAGTGACTTGAGAAAAAAGGAAAGCCTGTTGGTTTCAGAGATGATCCATAGCCAAAACAGAACTGCTGGAAACAAACACAGGGGGAAAGAGTCACAGCGGAAGAAATATAAAGACTATGAGCTGTTTTAGTTTATATGCATTGCTTATTGACATAAAACAAATGCATTTGCAAACTTGATGCCTCGTCACAAAGGTCATTAGATGGGTTAAGTTACATGTGGTGCAAAGTTTACACTAAAGCACAGATGTCCACTGGGAAGTACCTTTGCAGCATAAAGGTAAAATAGAATTCATTACCTTCTTTCAGCCACTAGTGGCCAAAGTCAGAGTGAAAGAATCAAAACAGAAATTATATATTGTTTTTCTCCCCTTATTTTATGACTGTGACCAGCATAAATTCTTTACATTCACATTTTAAGTCTATTTGAACATGGAAATGACTCCATGGGACTGGGACTGTCAGAGCTGTGAGGCACGTTGAATTTGCATGAGCCTTAACGAAAAGGTAATGGAGCGAGTGGTCAGCAATCTGCAGAGCCTCCAAATGAAACATGACCTCCTGCGCCACTGGCCTGTCATCATGTTGGATTGAATGGTTAGAAAAAAGAAAAACGACAGGACGTACCTTAAAGGATATTCTGTTATTCACATTATATGTAGATATCAGTTATAGAAGGCTGCATTTGATGGATCCGTCCTGAACAAGGACTACTGAATAGTTCTGAGCAATACGCAGTTTGTTAACTCAAGATGGTGTTGAAAATGTGTGGGGTTTTTTTTTAACACATTTGTTTTCTTTCTGCAGTGATTTTATAACAGAAACTTTGGATTTGTTGCTTTGAAGTGACAGTGGTGTGTGTGTGTGTGTGTGTGTGTGTGTGTGATGAAACAGCAGTTGTACCAGTGAATTTAGGATGTTGGGTCTGAAAAACAAAAACGTCTTGTTGGTTTTGCGTACAGTAGGAGAAAAAAGTATTTATTGACCTTTAAATTCACAACTCCTAAAGTGCAGCAAAATTGCAATAACAGGAGAGCAGTCTGACACATACTTAACTTATTGCTTAAGCAATAATAATTATGGGTAAAATTAAGGAGGAGGCACAGAGGCCAGCACAAGCAAACACTTAAATTATGAATGTTGATTATTTGTAGGGTTAAAAAGTTCCACAAATACACAAAAATTTGTTCTGAGAATTTATATTAAAGGTCGAGCAATAGCTGATGATGCATGTCTGAAATGACATGCACTTAAATTTATTATTAGAAAACAGGGGATCTGAACTTTACTAAGTACTAAATACCTAAATGAATAAATCCAAATCACTGAACATCAAATTAACTGTATAAATCTAGGTGAGAACAAACATCGCTGATGTGTCTCTCTCCAATTTTGATTTTGCATTAACGAAATCCCAAATGTGGTCTTAACAGTATCTCCAGCATTAACCCACAAAGTCCCAAACATCCACTTGTGGCCAAAATCATTTACTGATATAAAAAGTTAAATAACTGTTGATCCAGCAATTCTACCAATCCACATAAATAACTGGTGTAAATACAGTTTGTCGTCTTTTCATGGTCATCAGATATGACCCATTTGGATGTTTAGAGGCTCCGTAGTTACCGTGGAAACAACGTCATCTTCTACAACATTGATTCACCAGTAAACCCCATGGAGTTTGATAAATGACAGTGCATGGAAATGCTGGGTTTTATGTTCAGTTAATAATATATTTTACTGTAAAAGTCACTTTTTCCTCCATTTTCTCTGATTTTGATATAATAAGCCTCAATTTTAATGTGAGCTTTTATGGACATCAGTCATGATCAGTAAATTAAATGTGGGAAAATAACTGATTTTCACTTAAGAATGCAAAATACTGAGTATAATATAGAATAAATGTTGATAAATTGCTTAAGAAAAATTAAAAAATAAAGAAAAATCATTAGGGAACTGCCACAAAAGTAGCACCGGCTCTTTATGGGTTAATGTTTGACCAGTACTGAATATGTTTGGATGACTGACATTTTATTTATTTGTAAAATATAATTTTGGGAGTATTTTTTGCATTTCTTGTAACAACAGTAGAGCTTGGAAAATGATGGGAGAAAGGGATGACATGATTCAGTTTATGTACCAAGGTGAGGCCCCAAGATTTGACATTTTTTTTTATTAAACATTTGTATAAAGTTAAAATAATAAATAAATGAATATTTCCACTAAAGGTGAATCTATTCAGGGAATGACTTAGGATAGTTTTATATTCTGCTTGTGGTAGTATTAATCTGTAAATTCATTTGATTGTTTTGATCCCATGACAGATATGTATTACATGTATCAATACCCTGGTCATCTATTTTAACAGCAGCTTTCTCTAAATTACCCTTCTCTATACATTTTTGTATAGTTTATTTCAGGCACACAATTTAGTTTTCTATGAATGGCAGAGATTTGCCAATACTGAGAACACTGCCAGACTTAATTAGAAATTAGTGTTTTCTATATGATCATGTGAATTTGTCATCAGTGATTCCTGTCATCCGTTCACATGCCAAGTTACAGTTGAAGCGAAAGGAGAAGTGTTGTGGTGCCGAGGAATGCACCATTTCTAGACATTCTAGTATACACATGCAGAGGAAGGACTGATGCATGTCAAAATGTTGTTGAGGTTAAACACGTGACTCAGCAGAAAGTTATGTGTGTGTTTTACGGGCACAGTAAGAGCGGGAGTACGGACCCGATATGTCCAGCCCCAGTCTAGAGATGCCGATATGTGAGTCAGCGAATGGGCTGAAACCTGATCCGAGTGGAGAACGAGAGTTACATCTGACTCACAGATATACACACAAACACACACACACAGATTCAGCTACAGTAGAAGTGACAGATGATTACGCTGCCTCTGAGTTGCACTCAAGAGTGAGTAAGAAAGAAAGGAGCAGGAAAAAAACTGGAGAAAGGAGAATGTAGCCACAGTGTCTGATGACACATCCCCTCTTCCTTCCTCTGAAGTGATTTTTAATAACGCCTCCTCCACTCCGCCCTGCTTAACAATCCCATACTCACTAAATAATTCCAAGCAAAACCTCCAGCTCCCCTATTAGAATAAAGCTCCTGCTAGTAGTAACTGGACTGGACTGAGATGTCGCTGACAGATGGAAAGTGAGAATATGAACTATACGTAAGTGGGCATCTGTTTCTAAAATGCATCAGCTGAGATTTATGTTTTACCTTAAAATACGTGAAACAAAGTAATGTGGACATAAAATATATTAATAATGAAAATGAACGAGTTTTAGCACATTGATGTCTTTACATCAGAAAGGTCTTTACATGCTTAATGTAATTTCAGATTCTAGTAGGATTCATAATATGGATATTTAGGTCTATCTTGACTGAATGTTCAGTTTTTCTAATTTTTACTTTTATTAACTTATCCAAGTTTTTCTACAGATTAAAAAAAAAAGTTTAAAATGCAATTCTCTGAAACTGAAGGCCTAAAATGTCTTGAATATGATTTTGACAGATCTGAAAAATAGATTTGATTTAGTATGCTTGGTTGAATCTTCTTGAAAATAACAAACGTGAAGCATATTGCATTTATGCAAAAAAAAGAAAAGAAGCAAAACAGTCAAATTAAGAATATTGGGTTGAAAGATTTACACTGGGACATCAACCATGTCTGGTTCAAGTTTGACACGGGATGAAATAGGCCTTCAGTTGCACTCATAAGGGTCTTAAAAAGTCTGTGAACCGTAAAGAGAAAGTTCATCAAATCTGTTGTAACACAATGAAGCCATTGGCATGATTATAATTATATTGTTAGTAATTGTTTAGGCTTTAAAATATATAAAATAAATACATCAGAATTTTAAAAACTTAGAAACTGCTCCATAAATTCAAGCTGAATAGTGACAACTCTCTATTCAATACTCAAAACAGTATTTAAAAAGTAGTTATGTCTCTTTCTCAAACTAGAAGAAAAACAGTTTTCTTTTACTTTTTTACTTTTAAAAAGCTAAACATTTTTACATGTTTGCCATATGAATTAACTCATCTCTCAAAGTTATCACCGATACATGCGTATATTTGTCTTGAATATCTGCTATAATTTTCACACTAAAATATTTAGTCCATAAAACTCATCCACTGCAACTTTAACCTGTGATTAGCTACTAGTTCTCATAAACATAGTCATCTTTGTGTGATTATTCTCTATTTTTCGTTAATTTTTTTCTTTCATTCTGTTATCTATCAACAGTAACAATAATAGCTGTTTTAAAGTGAGTTATTACAACTGAAAAGTTAGTTTATTAAGCCAATGTAAAATGTCATAGATTTTATGACAAAGATTTACCCAGAATGTTATTGTTAAAAGCAGTTTGTGCTAAAAACATTTTGAAATGATCCACAGTAAAATTTTGCATTTGGCCTCATCTTTATTATAACAGTGTTTTCAGAATTTTACCTCACATGGAGAAAGTCACAGTTATAGTTTTGTAAGTGTGATGAGTGTTGCTTACACTAACTGATTGATTTGTTGATTTCCCTAATTGAATGATTAATTATTTGGTTTATAAAATGTCAGAAAATGGTGAGAACTGTCAGACAAGATATTGTCCTCATATCTTGTTTGGTCAGTAGCCCAAAGAGGAGTAAATAATCTAGAAGATAAAAGCTTACAAATCAAACAGATTCATCAATAGTCACAATCCTTGGCAGTCAATTTAATATTTACCAACAGATCAATGAACTGAACAATGGCTTTAATGATGACACGTCTACATTTTCAGGGTGCATAGCAGTGTACTCAAAAATCCCATCATTCCATTATGCTGACAAGATGCCAGTTTGGGCAGTAACAGACCAATGAAATTGGGTGAATGAAGTTAAATCTGTTGATTATTTAATCAATTATTTGATTATTTCTTTGTTTATTAAATATCAGAAGATAGTGAATATTTATCATCAGCATGAACAGAAAATATTTATCTTTAAAGAGCCTAAAAAAGATAGCAGTGCTACACTGTATGGACAAAAGTATTCAAACACTTTGGAAGAAAAATTTCTCTTTAAACTCGAAGGAAATATTGATGTTTATATGTCAAATCAGCATGAACAGGACATGTTACAGTTGAAGCCATGATGTGTTCCAATATTTTTTTCCGTATACTTTATAAACATCAATATTTACTTAAAGTTTAATGGGTGATTTTTCTTTCAAGATGCGAAGTAGATCTTGTGGTAAAAATTATTATTTACAGTCAGAACAAGAAGAATATTTTAGAAACTTAGAGGTAGAACATTTAAAATCATAGTCATGGATAAAAAAAAAAAAAAAAAATCAGTGCTGAGAGAAATTAAGTAAAAACCATCTCTGAGGTATTTTGGAAGCAAAGATAATTTAAACCAAATTAACCAATGCAATGATATTTATCACAATATAAAACTATATTATGACATTTGTCATTATTGTTTTACAGCCTAGATCTCTGTTAGAAAAGGAACACCTGAATCCAACATGTCCACATACTTTTGTCTATATAGTGTATATTGCTGAACGAAAACTAAAGTTGACTTTGTCTCTTCAATCTACCTCACACTACCTTCCATTTCCTCTTCCTGTTGTTGAAAATAACGCTAAGAAAGTTCAACTAATGTTGCACTTCAATTAGTTCAAAATAATAAAATATTCACTACAGTAAAAACTAACAAAAAGCAAACAAAAATTTTTTACTGAATAATCAAGAAAATAATGAATCTAATGTAATCTTTTATTAGAACACAGTCTCACATCTTATGTTCATTTTATGTTGAAATAACCTGAAAATGGTTCAGATCTACAGATTTCTGTGCTGGAATCTCTTTGTAAGATTTAACTCAAAATGATAAAACAGTCAGGAACATAAATGTGGATTAATTTAACAGTATAATAGACAACTAATAGACTGATCAGATAGTAGGTGTAGCTCTTCCTGTGACTTGTTGTGCTACCTGTTTACAGGAGCCTCTGTGTGTGTTCAGACACAACCACCATCATCTGTTATCACCTGCTGTCCTCTACGCCTCTGGTCTTGCTCACTCCTCTTTCTCCATTCTTTCTTCTCTTACCTTACTCTTACTACGGTGTTTTGATCAGTAGCTTGGCTCTCTTCTTCTTCTTTTTCTTCTTCTTCTACTTTTTTCTTCTACTTCTACTTCTTCTTCTTCTTCTTTTTCTTCTTCTTCTTCACCCCCCTCACAGTGCATTTCCCCATCTCCCCTACTTTCCTCAAGCATACTTCTCCTTCTCATTATTTCCTTCAAGTATACTTCTCTTGGCCATTCTTTGCTGCTCAAGGCTTTGAATTTGTCTCCTCTTTTCCCTCTTTCTTTGCCCCCCCCCAAACTACCACCTCCACCTCCATCGCCCCTCCACGACCACTTACCAAATTTAACCCCTCACCCACTCAAATGCATTCCATCAGCTTCATAAACACACATGTGGTACCAAACATGCTATGGTACTCAAAGGAACTTCCTCCCTCTTTTCCTCCCTTCTTCCCCTCACATCTCTGCATCCATTATCCCTCTCTCCTCTGTCTCCCCCTTTCCGTCTCTCTACCTCTCCGCCTCTCTTTTTTTCCGCTCAAAGTCTCGGCGAACAACAACAACAACAAGTTGGAAAAATGAAAGTGGGGTGACAACTGCGAGTCCCCTTTCTGCGTCCCCTCCAGGGCCAGTGTGAAGTTTTCAGTTTGATTGAAGGCCTCTTTTCTGTGGTGTGCGGTGTGAAAGCTGTCCTAATTGAATGATAAAGTGCCCCGAGATGGAGTCCAGTGAATAGCCAACAATGGCCAGCCTGTGTGTGGTAGAGGGATTTTGGTTCACATCCAGCCTCTGCCTCTCTACTCCGAGAGGGGGCCTATTATAACACTCTCTGCTGGACCTGGTCACGTGATGCTGCCTCGCTCCCTGCTACTCTCCCCCCTCGCCCCATCCCATCTTTGCCTCCCTTCTTCCCCCTTCACCATTCGTCCCCCATTTTTCCCTCCCTCCTTCTCCCCCGCCCTAGAGTGGCCGAGCCAATCCGGTTCTGTCGGCCTCCTCTTCACTCTGGCTGTTTGGTTGGATGGTCTCATTTTGCCAGTGAGTGACTTTCGGTAGTAACTATCTGTGTGTGTTCATCTGTCAGCTCTGTGAGTCCATTCACTGCTGTCTGTGAGGCATCTTGGGAAAACCAAATAAATATAAAAAACAATATGTATTGAGTAGGAAAAGTAAAAAGAAATCAGTGGAAACAATTCTGTAAAACATAAAGTTACAATTTAGGAGTAATTTACCTTCAGAAGTAGTCCCTTTTCCATTGACCCTCAAATTGCGCAAATATAACTTGCGCATAAAAATTTGCCTAATGGAAAAACGACAATTTCACCAAAAGTCTCATTTTTCGATTAAAAGTTTTTTGCGCTGGCAAGAGGTGGTTTTTTGGGCGTAGCGCAAATGGTATATCACCCAAAACTGCAATGGAAAGACCTTTTTTCGCAACTAGAGTCAGGTGAATTAAAAAAACGGATGCTGACGTACGTTACAACAAGCGAAGCAGAAGAAGAAACATGTCGCGGTATGTGTGGACACACCAGGAAACCCAATCATTTTTTAATTTAGTACGAGATAGAGGGTAATATATAATAATAATGTATATATCTGTAAATCAACATGATATTTACGTTCATTGCCATGTTTATGGAATGACTTCTCGTGTCATTTCACAATAGTAAATAAACAAATCATCGCATTTGTGATTTCATGGAAAAACCGACATTACGCACTTCTGTTTTTTTGGCATTTAGTAAATATCAGTAAAGTTTTGCGCAAATGTCCAATGGAAAAGCGACTAGTGTTATACAGTCATATCATACATTCATAAACATTATCACAGGAGATGAAACTGAAGTATTGTATGGTTATATTTTATTACTGATTAGAGCTGTAAATAATGATTGGTAATGATCATTATATTATTGTTTTCGTTTTTGGTCTAAAAAATGTCATAGTGGTGTACAATAACTAGAAAATATAGGACGCTTCAAGCAGAGAATCTCAAAATTTTTTCTAAACGAATTACTCAAAGAGACTCATCTGTTGTTAAAGGGGTCATATTTTGCTATACCCATTTCTATTAGTCTTTGGTACATTTATTTGTTATCAAAAAAGTGTGAATTTGAACCCTCCAGGTGCTGCAAAAGTATCTTTATATTCATCTTGGCAAAAATCGAGTGGATTTCTACAACCCGTTTTAATTCCTTCTGAAATTATTACGTCTACAACTAGTTACGTCATAAGATTTGCACATATAAGGTCAAGACAAACATTTCTCAGAGTACAGAGAAACTGGACAGAGCAGCACGGTTAACAACCTGGAGGGGGTGGGGTGTGAAGAGGCTCATTTGCATTTAAAGGGCTAGCACTCAAAATGACCATTCTGGTGTCATTACTCAGAAACAGGGTTGAAGATGGACCTGTGGAGTTGAATTAATGAAGAATTCAGACCCAAGCCTAGCATTTACAGTTTATGTAGACCACAGGGAAATGTTTTAAAATGCATAATTCCAATTAAAAAAGCAAAATATGACCCCTTTAAAATGACTGCTGGTTGATTTGATAGTTGACAACAAATCAATTAATCTGTTAATTTAATTTAAATCAGGGATAAAAACATTGTTTCCTGAGGCGTTTCATTAAATGTGGTGTCTGGTGGAGTGGTATCTTCCTCACTTGTGACTGCTGACTAACTTTTAAGTATTAAGTCTTTGTTTGTTGTTTTAAGTACCATTTTTATATTTTGTATGTCATTTTCATGTATTTTTGTGCCTCTGTAAAGCACCATGAATATAAATATATAAATGCATTTGCCTTGTCGTAATCAATGAAATGTAGTAGCTGTGTTACTGGGTTGAAATCATTCACCTGCTGCTTTGTTGATGTTCTGAGGATTTGAAGATGGATGCTTGATCTCCCATTGTTCTCAGCCAGATGGCAGCACGACTTCCAAGAATCTAACCAGTACCTTTAGGGGCTTATTCAGATTTATATTGGTCATTGCATGTTGAATATACCTGTGGAAGGAGTGCATGCTGCATGTGAGTGTTGAGCAGCAGTTCATTCGGAGGGTTTCTGCCGGACAGGGAGTGGTGTGAGTAGGCACCGAGGGGCCGAGGATGGGTGTGTGTGTGGAGCACAGAGCCGTGGTACGGATGCTGGGCAATCTGTTAACTATTTTACCCTCCATCTGAAACCTAAACCTTTCTCAGAGAAAGACAGAGCTTCTAACATTCCCCCCCAGCCGCAGACACACATAACACACACACACACACACACACTGTCTACACAGACACATTTAAAGTGTTGGAGAGGTAGTGAGGTGGAAGACCACCCTCTGGCATCCCAGTCATTCAAATGAGTGTGTGTTTTTATCTCTGGGGACTGGAAGAAAGGAGAAGGAAAGTGCTGTGTTAAAATGTGTTAATGAATAACTCCTGAGCTCAACACTCTTTCTGCAGGGACTCCCTGTCACTCCCCCCAAACAAAAAGATTTCTTTCTTTCTTTCTTTCTTTCTTTCTTTCTTTCTTTCTTTCTTTCTTTCTTTCTTTCTTTCTTTCTTTCTTTCTTTCGTTCTTTCTTTCTTTCTTTCGTTCTTTCTTTCTTTCTTTCTTTCTTCAACATCCCTCTAGTCCTTAGTACAAACCTAATTCCATGAACAGCTAAAGATATTTCAAGACTGATCTCATGAAATCGTGTTGTATATCACACCAGTTCTTATGGCATTTGACATGCGATACATCCGTATTTTCATCCTTTTGCATGTTATTCAACGCCATTTGATCATGTGTGAATTTACGCAAAGTTCTCTGGTGTCACATAGAAAAGTGACCGGCGGGATAGTTTTCTATTGTAATATTCAGACCCCCGTTATAGAAAAGTAACCCCCAATTTTTTTTATTTTTACAACATAAAAATAAGTAATAGGTCAAAATTCTATAGCATGGAAAAGTTTTACAGTATAGGGGAAGAGGATGGAGAGGATAAGTAAAGCTGCAGTCTGCAATCTGTTTTCACCCATTCAGTGTTACATAGTTTTTGTTACAAACAATATTAAATCATTAGAAAATAAATACATAAAACCCATGTTTTTTGGCATTTTTTTCATAATTTAGGGTAGATTTCATTTCAGTGATGTCCAGCAACTGTAAAATGAACACAGATTGTTTACTTCAGTGGCTATAAATGAATTGATATAGTATTTTTTTGGTGAAAATTTCAAATTATGCATATTTATTTAAGCTTATTATGATATAGAAATGTATTACAACATTTTCATTAACATGCAGTACAAATTCATATAAGGGGTCAAAATTCCATCAGGAGGGTCAGTTTTCCACACTGGAAAAGTGACCCGTGGGTCACAATTCTACAGAAAAGTGACCCGGGGTCAGATTTCCATGGGGTCAGAATTCTATGTGACACCAGTTCACATAACCCTAATCCCTAACCCTAACCCTCAGTGCATGGTATTTGACGCAGCCTGAACGTACGCGGAAAGCTTGTGATGCATACAGATAACATGCCAATTAACACCAATTAAAAATGCAGTGTATATTTACGTGATTTCATGATAACACGTTGGTAAAACACTGGTCCAGAATGATCCTCACCATCATCCTACTGTTGTTGTCAGCAGTGATGTCATCAAGCTATTTCAGAGGCAAAAAAAACCTATACGGATCTAGCTAAAGACTGAAACTCACAAAATGGACATTGATTCTTCCTGTGGAGTAAAAGCAAACATCAAAATACAGCCTTTATTTTTGTGCTTTCTACCAGGGTGGGTTTCTACCAGGGATGCTTTATTTGGTGTTTAAACCACAATGCACATTGTCATCCTCACTTACAAGAGCTGTTTTTCTCTAATATCACACATATAACTAAATTATTGGGTGATGATTTATATTTTGTCTTGACATTATGGAGAAATAGAAACAATTAACATAGTAATTCATCCATAATCTAGAGGAAAGAGATTTTTGCTTATAGCAGACAGCCCTGGTTAAGTCTCAGAGCATGATGTTTCCTCAACTTCATAAAACCAAAAGCCAAGAAAAGCAAATAAATCTGTCAAATAAATCTGTCATAATAACTAGCATACCCTAGTGAAAAATATCCTTAAATTAAATATAACAATAGTTGCATACAAGTTTGGTGCAATTTTAGGAACTAAAACAATTTCTGTTTCACTCTAGTTTATTTATGTAAAGTACTGTTCAAAAGTTCACCTTAAATTTTGTTATTTTTGCAGGGTTGAATTAAACATACATTTTTATGTCTCATTCTCTTTTCTTCAGATACAACAGTAAAATACAGGAAATATGTACACACCCTTAAAAGACTAAAGAAACTGAAATAAATGGGTTCTAAACAGTAAACTGACTATTTATTGTGACCCCTGACCCCATGACAAGAGGCAGCGCAAACAGTTACAGACATCCGATGTGTATTGAATGAAATCTGGTATAAAACATTGGAAAATTAACACAATAGATCTCAGATTGTCTGAACAAAAGGGTTATAGACATGTTAAGTGCAAGGGGAGGTCACACTAAATACGACCACTTTGGTTTAGAGAAGCTGTTTTTTTGTCTGTAACTTTGATTTTTACTGCTGTACATACTTCAAATATACAGATTAGATCGAATACAGAGACTGAGAAATGCATATGTGTGGACATTAGAACTTTACTAAACCTATCTAAGTTGGACTAAGACTTTTGCACAGTACTGTATTGTTTTTTTTTTTATTAATTGCATTTTTCTAATTATTTTTTTTTATATATGAAAACACTACACAATCACTTAATCACTACTGTAAAAGATGACTTTTCTCTTTCATTTTCATCTGTTACTCAGTGTGAATAAGTTATTAAGTGACGCGTTGTGATTGTCTATTTCCTCAGTTTTTCGTCATCCTTGTGCACAAACTGCATCATTTCTGCTTCCATACACAGACAGCTGTTGTTTTGAACATGTGTTATCTGCCTTTCTTTCGTCTCTTTCGTTGTCATCTGGTCACATTTTCTTCACTTTTCATCTCCCACTTGTTATGATGTTGTGTTTTCTTCCTCGTCTTCTTCTCTCTCTCTTTCTTCCTCCCTCCTGCTTTGCTTGTCGCATGGCTGTCATCTGCCTGAAGGTGCCTGCAGCCTCTGATTCTGAGAACGTGATCAAGTTTCAAAAAAATTCAAGGAATGCAAGCTGCCCACTGCCCATTTTTCAAGGCCCTGTTTATGCAAGAACGTTATTTTTACAAGTCTCTACCTTTAACCCCCCTTCCCCGGAACCCGCACACACTACTTTTACTCCTTTTTCCTTCCATTACCGTGAACATCCTTTAAAAATACACATGGAAAATGAGTAAAGAAGGAGAAGGGCCGGGGGTGTGAGGGCATTCACCAAACAAGAAACAAAACAGAGGAAAATTAGTGCAAGAATGAGAGGGGTAAGGAAAGAAAAAAAAAAGTGGAAAAGGCTGTGGGGTCTATTGAAACCTGTAGATTTCTGTAAACAAAAGCCTGCTGAACAATGCCTGTTGTTTTAAGCTGAGCTGACGTTGCCAAACTTAGAGATTGTTTGTTGCTGACCCCATCTGAATCAGAGAGAGCCAGTGGCAGCGCAGGGAAACAAAAGTGTGAGAGTGGCAGCGGCTGGATGGATGGATGGACCGGCTCAGAGCACAGGCTGCATGTGTGTCAATCAGAACAGCAAAATAATCGCTGTGTGCGAGCGGCTGTGTTGTCTGTCAGTCGTCCTATAGATACACCACTTTCAGAGCACAGTTTACAGATGAGCAGGACTACAATTACCTCATTTTTATTTTAGTAAAGTTACTTCCTTCATAAACAAACACAATCTGGCTAGGAGTATTTTTTGGTTATTTTAATAGCTCTAACTGAATAAGGTTTAATCAAGAAAATGAAATAAAGCCTCAGAGCATAATTGCCTAAGTCACACACTATATGGGCAAAAGTACTGGGGCACGTTGAATTCAGGTGCTTCTTTTCTAACAGGGATCTGGGATACAAAACAATAATGACAAATGTTTTAATATAGTTTTATATTGTGATAAATATAATTTCATTACATAGGTTAGTTTTGTTTAAATTGTTATCTTTGCTTCCCAAATGCCTCAAAGATGGTTTTTACTTAATTTCTCTCAACATTGATTTAGTTTTTTAAACATTTTTTATCCATGACTTTGATTTTAAAGCAGCGTATGACTTTCATCACTAGTTTTTCTTCAAATTTGTAAAACCCCAGTGATAGCCTAATTATCACTAAACCATTAGTCCAGTGGTTCCTAACCTTTTTTGGCTTGTGACCCCATTTTAATATCACAAATTTCTGGTGACCCCAGACATTCAAAATGGAGGCATTTTTTTGCTAAAATTAATTTGTTTTTGATCATGTAATACTTTGCTATACTATGTTGCAAATAAATGTTGAATTTAGACAACATTTAGGTTAAATAATGCATATTATTATGGACGGAGGCAAAAAAGCTAGGTGTGGATTACTGCACAAAGTGAGAATTTTATTTTCCTTGGTCAGGATATGTACAGTCAGTACAGCTTGGATTTACAAGGCTGACAATTAATACTGAACAAATAATAACTCAAACTATGAATTATGAAAGAGCTGCAGCATCTGAAACTGACCACAATGAACATTTGAAAGATAAACAGAACCACAGTGCTTCAGTTTCAGCTTCACAGTTTGTCATGTCTTTTATGGATTGGGATTGTCTCTCTCAACTCATCATGTATTTTTTATTAGTAAGTTGTTGTTTTTTTTTATTTTTATCAATTACTAGAAATTTCAGGCGACCTCATTTGAATTCCCATGTGGGGTCCTGACCCCAAGGTTGAAAAACACTGCATTAGTCTTTCTGTTCTTATGCACCTGAATCACTTCCCTCACGGTGAACAACTTTGAAGATGCCTCCATCACAACCAGTCTATTTGTTTACATACCAAACCTTGTACGTCACTCGGGCCTTTTCGGAAATTATGCCGTGAAGTGCATTGTGGAAATGGGAATTCTGTGCAGCCACAGCAGCAACAAACACGGAGAAACCCTGTCCACTACCGGGTCAGAAGAAATAGAAGGAATCACTGTAAGTCAGATGTCATCTTATAATATGGCGTGTGAACATGAAAAACACTACTTAGACATCAGTTTCACAGAGAGTATGTGTCAAGTGATTTATACTGTTGTGATGTACAACAGTAGTTGCTAACACACCCACATGCACACACGCCGTTGTCACTAGTGACCTCCCCTCCCCTGTGCTTGTGCCCCCCAGGAGAGTCCCCACCCACCTCCGCGGTGAGAACCTCTGCTCTAAATCGTCAATGATATCGGATCGGTATCGGGTATCAACTGATACGCAAGGTCCGCATCGGTATCGGTATCAGAACTGAAAAAGTCGGATCGGTGCATCCCTAATTGACCTACAGTGAATCCTTCCATTTCTTCTGACCCGGTAGTGGACGGGGTTTCTCCATGTTTGTTGCTGCTGTGGCTGCGTGGAATTCCCACTCCCGCAATGCACGTCGCGACAAAATTTCTGAAAAGGCCTAAGTGACTTTTCTGTGTGGTATGTAAACAAACGGACTGCTTGTCATGGAGTCATCTTCAAAGTTGTTCACCATGAGGGAAGTGATTCAGGTGTGCAAGCATTGAAAGACTAATAGATTACTGATAATTAGGCTATCACTGGGGTTTTACAAATGTTAAGAAAATTGAGTGATGAAAGTTATACGCTGCTTTAAATGTTCTACTTCTAAATTTCTAAAATGTTTTTTGTGCTCTGACTGTAAATAATTTTTTACCACAATGAACCATCTACTTTCTTCACCTTTCATTTCATAAGAAAAATCTCCCATTAAACTTTAAGATAATGTTGATGTTTTTAAACTATATGGACAAAAATATTGGGACACATCATGGCTACACCTGTAAGATGTGCTGTTCATGCTGATTTGAGATATAAGCATCAATATTAATAATCAATATGATATTTATCCCATTATAAAAGTATATTATTACATTTGTCATTATTGTTTTGTATCCCAGACCCCTGTTAGAAAAGGAACACCTGAATTCAATGTGTCCTAATACTTTCATCCATATAGTGGATGACTTAGGCTGTTATGCTATGAGGCTAACGACATGTAAAATATCTGTCAGTAGAGCTTGTAGGGCTTCTTTTGTCAGTGTTAGCAGGGTCACAGGGAGGTTCAGCTGAGGGTTATCTGCACAATTACAGACACAAATACTACACTAACACTTGTGTGGCCAAAGGTTAGAGTGTATGACTTAAGTGATAAAAAGGCACTTAGAATCTATGTTTTTAATCATTAAAAAAACACAGAAAGCCAAAATGATTCTGTTTATTTTTAGATATGACAAAGTAAGAAGGGTTTTCTGTAGTTTTTTGTTATTAAACGTAAAATGTCCAACTGCACAGTTGAGATATTTTTGTCTGATATTATCATAGTATTTATCTCAAACAATTAAATAGATGGATGTATGGGACAAATACAACAGGGCCGGGAAACACCATCTCCTGAAGTAGTCTTGTTTTTTAAATGTTTTTCTCACTGGGCTTAGTACACTGTCGAGTGACTGAAGAAACCAGCAGTTCTACACCTCACACAAATATGTGTAGGTTTTAAAGCACATACCTTTTGCTAGATTCATGCATCGACTCTTTTGTCATGTTTAACAGAGTTTTGGAAATGCAGTCTTTTAGAGACCTTTAAAAGTGATTAAATATATATTGTTTTATTTTAAAATTCTGTTTTAACATAAAATGTTTCCGTGTGGTTGTATTAGTGTGGTTGCTACAACCAGTTGATTCCTCTTAGAATCACTTCCTCAGACAGTTTTCATTTTCTAAAGTTGTTTGGGTTCTCTAAGCTCATCTATGATAGTTCTAATCCATGACTGTCTGACAGATCCATTTCTTGCGTAACAATGTTGTTTTTTTGTTATGGCTTAATTTCCTCAATGGGAGCAAAACCTGTCACACAAACTCCTACAGATTAAAGTGGACTATGTTTATTACTATGTATATTTTTGGTGCTGACAGACTCTTAAATAATCACAAACAGACTTGAAAACGTTTGTTTATCAACATCAAACAACCCATAATGCAGTAATTTCTGTAAACGCAGGCCATTAAAAGTTATTTAAAGTTATTGTGTTTTACTTTGGGTATCAGCTAATACATATCAGTGGTTAATTAATAGAAAATATGCTTCATTCTATGGAAGAGACTGGGATCAGTATTTTATGAGTCAAACATCAGGGTTGACTTTAAACATTGCTTTCTCATGTTATAAATCAAAATGTTATAAAGAAGTAAATGTGGTTTGAGAGGAAAATAGAATTCAAGCAGTTCATCCATCATGATTGACAGCTGTAGTGATTGCTAATCACATAGAGTCTTCCACTGCTCTACTGTGTGACTATTTTGTGGAAAGGTGGCTTCACTGTTCCTCAGTGGCATGAAACAGCATCATGTTAAGTGCATTTATATTCAGTCTTTTCATTTGGAATGAGAGGAGGTAGCTGCAGAAGGAGGATGTGTAAGGAGGATATTCTGAACCTTGATTTCAGCTTCGGTTGCTTTAATTATGCACCAGCACCTTGGTAAAAACTATTGTTTAATTGATTATCCTGTGGATTGGAACCATTGTCACAAAACCCAATCTGTATCGGATCGGTGCATCCCAATTCAGAATTCAATTGGCAAATCATGAAAAGAAATGTATTTATTTTGTTTGCGATCTAAAATATTTTTTCATTCTGGCGTAGCACTTTCAGCACTGTTTTTTTTTTTTTTTTTTCTTAATTTTATTTCTTCACTTGAGGTGCCATGTAGAACTGCTAAAGGCACCAGAACATTATATTTGAGATACGTTTTACTGTGCAGATGCAATTAATTCTCATAATTGTTGAGGTTCAGAGTTCATTTGAGCAACTAAATGAGTTATGATTATAACTAGTGCATCCTATTAATACAGATATCTAGGGACTGAAGTTAGTAAATGCGACGTTCCTGTTTTTAACCTCATTTCCCATCATGCAGCACGGTACTGCACTTCCAGTCAACTGAGCAACGTGATTGTAAGGCTATTGTATTCCAAAACTAGAAGCACTCGGAGAGCGCAGACCTCCGCCAAGGCTGATCAGTGGCCCCCCCCCCCGTGGGCCCCCCCACGCCAAGGAGGTTATGTTTTTGCCAGGGTTTGTTTGTTTGTTTGTCTGTCTGTCTGTCCGTTAGTGTGCAACATAACTCAAAAAGTTATGTACAGATTTTGATGAAATTTTCAGGGTTTGTTGGAAAT
The DNA here is from genome assembly GCF_902148855.1 of Sphaeramia orbicularis. Lineage (NCBI taxonomy): Eukaryota > Metazoa > Chordata > Actinopteri > Kurtiformes > Apogonidae > Sphaeramia > Sphaeramia orbicularis. The sequence continues at coordinate 38,946,373 of NC_043963.1, forward strand.
GGGCCCCCCCGTGGGCCCCCCCACCCCCAATCACCACCAAAATTTAATCATTTCTTCCTTATCCCATTTCCAACAAACCCTGAAAATTTCATCAAAATCTGTCCATAACTTTTTGAGTTATGTTGCACACTAACGGACAGACGAACAAACAGACAGACAAACAAACAAACAAACCCTGGCAAAAACATAACCTCCTTGGCGGAGGTAATTACTAATATCTCCCAAAATATTGGTCCTATCAACTTGCCAAGATATTTAATGTGGAGATGGGACTATTCCTCAACTTTAGGTACCAAATTGTCCAGTTAAAAACATCTAAATTTCTCAGAATGGTGCAGATACACATATTATTATATAGATCACAGGTGTCAAACATGTGGCCCGGGGGCCAAATCTGGCCCGCCAAAGGGTTCAGTCTGGCCCCTGGAATGAATATGTGAAATGCAAAAATTACACTGAAGACATTAATCATTTTAGTTCAGGTTCCATATACGGACCAATTTAATCTCTAGTGGGTCGGATCAGTAAAATATTATCATAATGACCTATAAATGATCCCAACTCCAAATTTTTGTCCTTGTAAATCTGAACATTTTCATGTCATTTTACTGTATTTACACTAAAACAAACTAACATTTCACAAAAACACGAATAACCTCAACAAATATGAATATTTTAAAATGTCTGAAGTGTTATTTTAACAATATTCTGCCTGTTATTAAATCTTTTGTGTATTTGTTGATCCACTGTGATCTGTAAGTTGTAATTTACACGTTTAAATGATAAACTGAGACAAAATATTGTTAAAATTGCACTTCGTTTTCTTAAGAAATTTCAGTTTGTTCATGTTATTCACATTGTTTTAAAGGATAGTTGGTAGATGTAAACATTTTCATTGCATAATTTTACTTTTTTCACTCTAAAACATAGAGTAAAATTTGGAGATTACATTATTTATATATTATTATGTTATTATTTTACTGGTTCGGCCCCCAAATTTGGCTTAGTGTGGCCCCTGAACTAAAATGAGTTTGACACCCCTGATATAGATGATTAATCACTGCTGGATTTCACTTTGGGCCTAAAACTGACTTTATTCTTAATATCGAGTGTGACATGTGCTTGTAAAAGAGTGTATGATTTTAATGTCCCCCCCCAAAAAACCTCTGGTCTTTAAACATGACAGCGAGAGAGGAGTGAGAGTGAGAGAGGGGGTGGGCAATTGGCGTAACGCCCACTGGCGCTGTGCCCACATCTCCGGCTGCTGTGGAGCTCCGTGTCATGGCCAGGACTCCCTGCCAGAAGGGCTTTCCCCAGAACCACCTCTGCACACACACACACACACACAGACACACACACACAGACACACACACACACACACACAGAAAAAACAAATGCACACACATGCCTCACTTGCTGCCTATGTGTTTAGTGTCAACATTTTGATAAAGCTGTGCCAAGCAAACAGTATATCCTGTGCTAATGGTCTGACTTACCAATAAAAAAGGACGTGTTGCTTCAACTGCCTTTAATATAAACATCACAACAGTAATGTCTACATGAAGAATTCAGATTAACATATGCACCAGTGAAATGTCACTAATCAACATATGAAAAAACCAAAGCTCTAAGGAGTAATGTCTTGATTTAGCCTGTACATGCACACACACACACACACACACGCACACACAAAATGCACATCCATCTTATTATTTCACCCACGCCAGCTTGTTGATGATCGCTGGTAAACGACAGAGATTAATTTAAGCACAACCGCCCCCAGTTGTTTTCCTCGCAAATTAGTGTCGAAAGAGACGCCCCAGCCCTGTTGGTCTTTGCTTGTGGAGCCAGTTAATTTTCTAATTAGTCTCCATCAAACCCCAGCTATCGTTAAAGGAGCGATGTGTGTTCCCCAGATGTGTGTCTCTCTCAGTTTTAGCGGTACCAGCCTGGGCTCAGAGACAGGGAGGAGATGAGTGGTGAGGATGATCTTGATGATAATAATGAAACTTGCGATGGTAATGATGATAATTAGCGTTTTGATCTCCGCAAACATGGTATTATACTTTGATGTGGTAGTGTTTACGTCTGCTGGGGATGTCCTGCAGCATGTGCCAGCTTTATTCATACACATAAACTGAAAGTCTGGAGAGTTGCTTATTTTCATAGGTGCCTCCCAAGCGTGTGCTGCCTGTTGGCGACCGCAGCGGCAATCATCAGGAGATGGAGTAAAAAAGAGGAAAAGATGAGGCTTTTAATGAGTGCGGGCTGATTTCTGGTTGTTTGAATTGGCAAACAGTGTAGAAAGAAGAAGAGAAGGAGGAGGGAGGGATGAAGAGATGAAAGGGAGCAGGAAAAGTAGGAATTATGAGATGAAGAAGATACACAAGCAAGATAAAAGGAAGACAATGAGTCAGTAAAGATGAAGAGATTACTATTGCTGACGTGTTTTTTTCTTTTTATTGCTTATTTTATGTATTTTAAAAAGCGTCCGATGTTCAGTGTTTTTTCCCGTAGGAGTTCAGTATATTTGTGTGTGTTTTGCTTGTATGAGGTAACAGCCAGGACTTGTTTATGTATTTTTGTGTTTGTGTGCATGTCTGAGAGTGTGTGTGGCCTATGGTCTCACTAACAGACACATTCCCAGTGTCAACGAGGTGGCATGGACTCGGTGTTACCCCAGTAACCTGACTGACCCCTGCATCCTCCTCATCAGATCAACACAACAGACACACACTCACAGGAAAGGATGTATTAGTAGAGGTTTAACAAATAAGACCACAGTGTTTTCTCTCCAGTGTATCTGTAGTGTCTCTGCTAGTTGCACAATATGCCTTTATGTTCTCTCTGTGAGTGTTTTTGTGTGTTACAGTGTAAACATTTGTTTGTAGCTCAGTTTCACAAGATTACCAAGTGATACCATGGCTGATACCTTTGGCTGCATTATCATTATGTCCCTTAGTTATGTGGATGATTTATATTAATTGACCGTGACTGTAAGTCTGTTATTGAGCTGAATATTGAACCCTTTTCATTTGGTGAAGTTATCGTCAAGATGAGGACTTTATTTTTCTGAATGTTCAGTTGGTTTTTCTGCCATTTCACTGTAGACTTTATATTCATTTGAATGTGTTAAAATCCGTGAACCTGCAATACCTGTTTAGTTATGGTTTAATAATAATTTCGTGAGATAGTTAAAGGTGACAGATACATGTAAATATGATATGAAACTAGATTTGGTGCAAAGGTAATGGCTCTCTTGGGACATTCATGTCTTTTTCACGGGTTTATAACAGCAGGGTGAAGTCAGGAGACGGTGGCAGTGTAATAATGAAGGTATCTCATGGTGACAGTTAGATGAGCCCTGCCCTCTTCCCCCCAGTCAGACCACAGCCGGGGCTATCTTTAGCCAGGACATGGGGGCAGTGGTGCAGATTTTATGGCCACATCCCGGCCCAATGTGGCCAGGACTAACTGTCGGGACGGGTGAGGGTTTGGCTGGCAGAAGTGAGCTCTGGGGGGAGGACTCTTCCTCTTGCCTTCACACACACTTCACACATATACACACACTTCATGTGCAGAGTTTCACCCTGGGTCGGAAAACACAAACTAGAGAGGAACTGAAACCTGGGGGAGGAGGAGGGGGAGGAGGAGGAGGGGAGGAGAGATGAAGGGAGATGAGAGAAAGGATGGAGTGAGGGAAGGAGGGAGGGAGGGATCTCTGGTGAAATCGATGTGGTGTTGGTACTATGTCGGTGCAGACTCAGACCTCTCATGTCTAATGCTGTCCATAAAAAGTATGTAAGTTCAGTTTAGTTCATGTTAGTTGAAGCAGGAAATCACAACAGACGCTTCTGCTTGGTTACAGAAACCCACAGCTACACAGCTTTGGTGTCAGTTATCTTGCTTAATACAATATTGTTTTTCTTTATTTTTGGGAAATCAAATTTGCTTCATTAGACTTTTATTGTGTGTACCAGCTCTACTAGACGCATTTTAAATGACAGATTCTTTTTTGTTCTGTTTGTGTATAATAGATACGTTGTTGAAGTCACATTTCATAATTTATCCTCCTGAGACCCAGGAAAGTGAAAATTTTACCTTTTTTTTCGATAAACAATTGTCTTGATTGGAAACTGCATAATGCTACAGTGTTTTTAGATACATTTTTAAAATTATTTTTATTTAGCCTTTTTACCTCCGCCAAGGAGGTTATGTTTTTGCCAGGGTTTGTTTGTCTGTTTGTTTGTTTGTTTGTTTGTTTGTTTGTTTGTTTGTCTGTCCATTAGTGTGCAACATAACTCAAAAAGTCATGGACAGATTTGGATGAAATTTTCAGGGTTTGTTGGAAATGGGATAAGGAAGAAATGATTAAATTTTAGTGGTGATCGGGGTGGGGGGGCCCACGGGGGCGGGGCCACTGATCAGCCTTGGCGGAGGTCTGCGCTCTCCGAGTGCTTCTAGTTATTTTATGGAATGCCCATTGCAATGGACAACATATTTTAAGTAAAACTGTCAAACTTTTGTCCCCTACAGAGGACAAAAATGCATTGCTGGGTCTCAGGAGGATATACTCTCTTTGTATATTTGTACATAAAGCTGTGAAATTAGGTGATATCACAATGTCTGCCTATAGAATTATTTCCACTACTCCACTCCTGCAAAATGCAAAAGGTTGCAGTGTACATTTCAAAGTGATCTGTAATTTCTTTATTTTCTGTGTTTTTGGTAACCAAAGACGCAACTGCAAGTCACAGTATTGCTAACAATAGTCACAGCATGACTTTTTCCACATGTACATATATTGCATTTCTCTTGTATCACATTTGTATTAACTAAAACATAATGCATAATTCACATTACTGTTATCTATTGCCACCTATAAATCTATTGTGAAATAACCTTGACTGCACAAAGCTCCTTGTTCTTGCATTTCAAAACTTAATTTGAACAGTAGACATTTATTCAGAAATGTGTCAGTAACAGAAAAAGTATTATTCAAATGCTTTTCTTAAGTCAAGCTAGTAATAGCACTGTGTAAAAACTCAGCTACAAGTAAAAGTTCTGCATTCAAAACCTTTCTTAAGTGAAATTATTATCAGCAAAAACACATGAATAAAAAGTTAAAGTCGTCATTGTGCAGTAACTGGTTCCTGTCAGTGTTTTATTATTACCCCGCCCCCGAAAGGGAGGCAAGGGGTATTGTTTTTGGTTTGGTTTGGTTATTTGTTTCTTTATTTGATTGTTAACACTCTAGCAGCAAAACTATTGGTTGAATTCATCCCAAAATGGATTCAGATTGCCAGTGACCCAGAATAGATGTCATTACATTTTGGGAACAGTAGGTCAAAGTTAAAAATTTTTTAAATGAATTTTTACAATCTTTTTTTTCCCCATTTACTTATAATGGGCAAAATTTCACATGTCTGTAGCAGCAAAACTAATGGCTGAATTCATACCAAATTGACTTTAAAGATTGCCAGTGACCCAGAATAGATCTGATTGCATTTTTGGAACCGTAGGTCAAAGTTAAAATTTTTTATGAATTTTAAAAATCTTTTTTCTTCTCCCATCTACATCTATAAAAACATCAATTTTATTTCAATTTACTTCAAACTTGCCACATTTTTAGAGGCAATTGATATGCAGACATCAGCACATGCATAGACATGATGACATCAGCTGGATAAGCTACAATATGCGTGAGGGGCAGGATTTGTTTTGCCTGGCACCACTTGCTATATAGGATGTACTTGGATGATTCATTTTACTTCAGTATTAGTGTGTATATTGTATTTGTCATTTAGCTTCTTTTCATACCATTGAGTAGTTTCATCCACAACATCATATTCTATAAGATCATATGTTTGTAGCATCGCTGTCCTGTCAGAACCATGTATCTCTATAAAGTCAACTTCTTGTGAGCTCAGAACAGCAGGCCTGTTTTCAGCTTCATGACAAGACAGTTTGTAGTAAATCCAAGTAGATTTTTTTAAAGAGTTTGTTTGGGTTGAAAATCATCTCAATCCCCAGAGGCAATTTAATCTTTCAGTTTATCATTAATATTCGCAAGCAACTGGTAATACATGTTTTTCACAGGAAGAGCAGATCTGTATTGTGAGAGGAAACTAAAACTGTCATACAAATGCCAGATACAGTTGAGTAGAAGTATAAAATGGTACTTGGATAAAGTACTTGTACCTGAAAATTGTACTTCAGCACAGTTATTTCTGAGCAATCCCATCAAAACAGGATGACAGTCAGATTTATGTCATTAAGGATGATGCCATTTACTCGGTATGGATATATCTAACAACAACGACACAGTCACTAAGAGGAAACTAATCTGACACCCGTTAAACACCACGTGCAGGCAGATTGTGTGTTTAGAGAGTAAATCATGGAAGACAATTTGGCACCCTGGCAGCTAAATGTTTGTTCTAGCGTTGCAGAGAAGAAAATCTGCGCTGTGTTTTGGTGTTCCATTCAGGTGTCTGTTCCAGCTGCTGTCCGTTGGAGTTTGATGTGGGAATGGGATGCATTCACTGCACCTCGTGTACTTTGAATTTTCCATTGTTGTGTGTGGCAAAACACAGAGACACTAGCAGATTTCTCATAGATTCAGATGGCAAGAAGCACTATTTAAAATGGGAAAGTGTATGTTTCCGTATATTGTCTGTTTGAGTACATACATAGGCTTACCGTTAACCCTTTATGAAACTACCACAGAATAAGTCTATTTTTTTAAACATTTGAATGTGCTATACATAAATAAAACCATTATATCCCATTTTATTTTATTTTGTTAACATTTTTTGGTAAGTCCTTACTTAGTAAATAAATAGCTAATAAGTGCAATAAACCCCAAAAATGAAAACACAAGTAAAGTGATTTTATTTACAGGTATTTTATTTTCAGTTATGTATGTAGATATGTGTAGGTGTACGTATAAGTATCTCCCCAATTCAACTTGTGGCATGTTCAGCATGTACACAACAGATGTAAATAATATTTATAGTTTTTTTTGTAATTTGTCGGTTATATTTCCATATTTCCTCTTGTGTATCTGTTGTGCTGACTAAATGCTCTTTTTACTCTTGTGCGCTTTGTTGTACTCCACTCCTGCTGCTGTAGGACTAGTAAAGGAATATCTTCTCTTATTTTATCTTATCTTATTTTATCTTATCTTTTATTTGTGATTTGAAAGGATTTTTTGCATCTTTTTTACATTTACAATTTAGAGGAAAGGAAAATATGTATGATATGTGCAATTCTACCAGGATCTAAAAATATATTTGCAAATGGGAACACACATGCTCCCGTAGGTAAAAAAGGGTTAACTTTCCAAAGTTTCAACAACAACCCTCTTTCTTAAGATGTCAGACCTTACTAGGATCCTCTTCAAACTGGCAGCCTTATCAAATAAATATCAGTATCACTATGGAAACTATTGTATTATGTGTGTCTGTAGTCCACATGTATGTGTACGTTCTGTCGCTGTGATATACAAACACAGTTTAATCTCAGTTCAGTGCAGTTTCTAGGCTCTATTTTTGTGAAACGGTTGTATTGAATTGATCTGATGGTGGCCATGCTGCCTTCATCCTCCTGCCTGGCTGCCAGTCCTGGTCAATGTGGTTAGTAAAGCATGACCCTCCTCCCTCCCCCTTGCCCCCACCCATGCCCCCCCTCCTCAGTCCTCGCTCTCTGGAGTCACTTGACTGGTGCAAAGACCCCTGACTCCACTACTGCAAATGACTCCAGTTTTCCCTCCCTTTTTCGTCATCCCTTTATCCCTCATTGCTCTCTCGTTTACCTCGCTTCTATCCTGAACTAAACCCTCCTTTTCCATCTGTTTCTCTTGCAGTGTGACTTTGCTAGTTCCCTCTCTTTTACAACCAAGATGGAGAATTTACCAAGACTTATGTAGCTATTCCTTTTGTAAACTTCCTTGTTCAGTTTAGATCGTGTACAGATGCTCAGAAAGTTAGAGTGATTGTGAAGTTTGTTTAAAATATGCATCGTGTGTTTTTATCTGTCAACATGTATTTTTTTCCACATCTTTCATGATCAGTACTACTGATAAGAAAAAATACTTTTTACTTTATATTGTTTAATGTCTTGCACATTTTTAGATTTGACAACAAAAAGCCTTTTTCTAGTCAGTTTTACGTTAGTTATGCAAAAAAAAAGCACCATGTTGCATGCAAGGCTGTAACTTTGCACCATGTTAAAAATATTCATTTTAACTTTGAATCTACGTTTTGTAAGTATTTGATTTTAGAGGCATTGTTAGACTGTTACAAACAACATATGTGACATACTGTGGTGTTCATGCATTATATGTATTGTTTTTGTGCCATTAACTATCAATTTCTGTGTTTTTTCATATGTTTATGCAACATGAACACCCCCACCACACACTCACCCCTCACCCCATGAGTGCGGCTGTTGTCACCTAAGCTCCGGACAGTGAACTCACTTTCTATATTTAGTATGTTCATATAGTTTGCTCAGGTAGCTTCTGTAGCCCCGGGGTCCTTCTGTGTGGATCATGGTTGCACAGCCTAAGCTTCTAGCCTTTTCTAGCCTGTCCCGCTTGGGCCTGATTTGGCCCTGCGTACCACTGCTAACGTCACAAAGCGTCCGGTGAACGTTTTACCCCTGAAACATTTCTCTCACATGTTACTTTGAAAGGCTGCAGCAGGCAGTGAAGGGGTTAATACCAGTCACTCAGCATGCGGGAGCCGTGGCGGGCGGGCAGGCAGGCAGTGCAGAGGCTGACCTCTGACCCCTCAGGAAAGGAATGTGGAAGCTCTTTCATCCAGGACAGAAACCAAAGACACCCGGGCGGTTGGAAAGTGGCAGTTCAATTCTGCTTTCAGCGTTTTTGATTAGGGGAAGTAAGCGGAGGTTCGATGTGTATGTGGTGTGGAGTGTTTGTCGTAGGGGCATCTGCCATTTTGGAGTGAAGTTCCATCTTGCAGTCGTGTTCATTACTGTGTTACTCTGCAGCAAGGGCAAGAGTGATTAGTGTATGAAAATGGCTGAAGTTGTGCTGTTGGTGCTGGTGCAGAAACCCTGGTTATGACACACTCTGTTCTTTGATCTAGATCTATATAATGTCAGTACCAGTTCTAACTGATGTTCAATGTCCTTATCTGAACTTCTATTTAACACATTATAAGATTATTTGAACAGAGAGCATGCTTATTTACAGTCACATAGAGCCAATATTTTTCTTCATTTTCTTTTATGAAAGTAAAGAAATACAATTACTGTAGAATAAAGTAGAACAATAAATAGAAACACTTTTTTTTTTGTTTTAAAAACAGCTAAAAAAAAACGTATAACATTTTAGGTCTATTTTGTAGTCCAAGTATGGAGCAGTCTAGTGTGAGTGTTGTGTATTGTCTGCATTTGACCAGTAAACAAGTAGAAGCCTGTAATCTAATAGGATATGCTGCTTCCTTGGTGGTGTTTTTGAAGCAAGAGTATGTTTAAAGGCATGCATGCATAGATGGTAGTTTACACAGCTGTTTGTCACTGGAGAAGAGAAACAACCGAAATAAATATTCACAGAAAATAGAAACTGTGAAGTAGTAAAGTTAAAAATCTTTATTAGCAAAAAAACTCTTGAAAACTGTATTTGTATCCAGATTTTTTAGAAAAAGTTTAAGTTTCTTGAAACTCTAATTAAATTAATGGGTAATGTAATATTATTATATCATGTTAACTGATTATAAAGTGTCCCTTCTTTTACTGTGAAGCCAGGATGTGAACATGTGAATATTTGGAGCTCATGCTGTACAACAGAGTTATAATAATAATAACAACAATAATAATAATAATAGTTTAAATTTGTGGTTTTTCTTTGCCATTCTTTCAGTTTTGTATATTGTTCCTACTTATGTTCGAAATAAAGTTAATTCATTAATAATAATAATAATAATAATAATAATAATAATAATAATAATAATAATAATAATAATAATAATGGTAGTAAAACTGAGTTGATTGTAACTGCAGACACATGACACAGACTGATCACTGACAAACAATAAACCACAGAAGGATGTGAATCTTCCACTTTGACTGTTGTTATCCGTCCTGGTGTCATTCATGTACGAACTTTCTGCTCTGCATGACGTGTCCTTTATGCTGGAGTTGTTGTTTTATCTGTACCTTGACGGTATGGATTCACTTCATTGTACTGTATGTGCCTGTCTGTGTGCGCGCTTTTGTGAGTGTGTTTGAGCATGCCGGCTTGGGGGAGGGTGTGTACATGATGTTGCATTCGGCGTGACCAGAACTCTGTGCGTTGTATGTGCTGTTGTGTGCGGAGGAGAGGGGCAGGGCGACACGGCATGGTTCAGGCCAGGAATGTGCGATGTGGGTAGGCTGTACAATAGAGCCAGGCTCCCTGAGGGTGGTCAATAGGACGGGTGTCACCCCCCTGTACCCTCCCTGCTGGGTGATGACCACCACACAACGCTACAGCTGTCAGGTCCTCTTAACCACCACTGTAAACACATACATCATAAGAACAAACACACATGTAGATATATTTGACCCCACAGACACGTGTTCAGGATCTGAGCATTAAAGAAATGACACCAACTTACAACCTGTCACGTTTTAGCCACATCTACCAACCTTTGGAAAGTTGAGTGTGTAACTGTGTATGTTAGAAATATAATAAACCACTCAGGATATTTGCGGTCTTGTTTAACTCATTGACCTAACATGCAGAAAGGATGCAATTACATGTGCTGAGTTGTGAGCAGTGTGTAGTTTACGTATGTGCATATGTGTGTGTATATGCATGTTTTGTCACAAATAACTGTATGTGTTTATCGTGCTTGCAGTGACTCTTCATTCACATGACTGAAGCTCAGAACACGACACTGCGATCGGTGTTGTGCCTGCTCAACCTTGGACTTAGCCGGTATGTTAGCTAGCAGGGGTCACAGAGGTCACTGAGGGTAAATAAGGGAATGCAGAGATGACAGAGTGAGTTCAGCTGGTCTCTTGGAAACACACGTTAATATGTTGTGCAACTAAACAACTTCCAAAACCTGCATTCCAGCCTGCATTTCACTGCATTTTTCAAAGTTTGTGACCGTTGTCACTGTTGTTGCTGTTGTTTGAGGAATCTGTTGAATTCAGGGTGACAGGTAGCACTGGTTTGAGGAGACAACTTTGTGGCGTAAACACTGCTCTCCCCCACCACAGCCCTCTACCCTGGAGGTTGTGTGTGTGTTTCTGTGTTTTCCCAAGGATTACAGGAGCCTTATCCAGTTTCATAACAAGTACATACATGTACACACATACACACACACAAAGCTGGCTTTGTGCACCGTGCTGTCATCTGAAGACACATGATGAAAGATTAGACTGGATAATTATGTTCAGTCTTCACATGCTTTTCATACAAATAGGTATTGTACAGAGGTTGTGACTGAGAATTATCATTTCCAAAATACAAAATGGTTTGTGTATCTAGTCTTGTCAGTCAGACTTGTCGTTCAGCTCCCCCTAGTGAGGTCAAAGGAAACTGGCTTTTGAAGGGTCATTTTTTTAGGCCTGTTGCAATCTATGTTGATTTATTCTGTTAAAAAGTTAAAAAGTCACTATTTGTCAACTTACCTTCTTTCATATTTGATCTTTTGCTGCAGGACAGTAACAATGCAGAGCAGTATTTCTCACTCACCGCCAACCATAGCTGTTGGGACTGGGTGAGGAGGAGAAAGAGTGAAGGAGAAGAGCAGCAAGAGAGAGTGAGAAAAGGAAAGTGCAAAAGGAGGACAAGGAGGATTTTAACAAACAGGTAAGAAGAAGTAAAATTTGTTCAGTGTTACCAGACAGTTCAAAAAAGTGTACATTTACAATATGCATCTTTCATCTTGCAACAGATTTTCAATGTTTATGCTGGACAGTTGGCCCCACCTATAAGCTGTCAGTCACCCTCTTTTTCAACAAAACCCCTTCAACTTCCCACATTGAGCCTGCAAGGCAGGGGAGACAACAGTGAATTTTCATGGCAGCGGCACACTAAGGCTGCCATGGCAGCTGCTGCCGCCGATGCCTCACACCGTATTACCACACTGACGCCGGAGGAAGAGGGACGACGGACTGCCGCCAAGCTGTTTGGGAGCGCAGCCCCGCTGCCACGGACAGAAAGAGAGAGAGAGCGAGAGAGGGGGAAAGAGAGGGAGAGGGAAGAAGAAGAGGTAGGGAGAGGAAGTGGGAACGAGTGTTTGGTGTGCGGTACCCTGTTCGCCTCACAGGAAAAGCTCCGGCTTCACGCCTTAAGTCACACAGGAGAGAAACCCTTCCACTGCTCACAGCCACACTGTCCCAAGGCCTTCAGCTCCAAATACAAACTCTTCAGGTACTCCCAATTAACCACACACTGTATACTTCATATCAGCTTTAGTTTCCCTGAAATGCACAATCCACCATGGACCCATGTGACATTCATGTATGATCTCAGAAAGTAATACAGGGTGATCTTCAGACAAGAATTGCTAGTTTTTGCTCAATGCCATATTCTCATTAATAGTGTGAATCATAGAGTTTCTTAGAGTGTTATCAATAGTATAACAATAATAATATCACTAATAATATCACAATGCAGCATTTCTGATGCTTCATGATGTTTGTGTAAGTGACGGAAATATCTGTACAAAGAAAGAGACCATGTACTTGTTAACTGCATTGTGGTCAGATGCAATGTACAGAAAATTACCCACTTAGCCTGGTGGCACTCACACACACACACACACACTATATATATATATATATATATATATATATATATATATATATATATATATATATATATATATATATATATATATATGTGTGTGTGTGTGTGTGTATGTATATGTGTGTATATATATATATATATATATATATATATATACACATATATATATATATATCTATATCTATCTATCTATATATATATATATATATATATATATATATATATATATATATATATATATATATGCTGTTTCTATGTGCTGTGAATGCTATAGGTATTAAAAAAACGTATGAAATGTGGCACTAATGTATCAGTAACATATTGTATACAATAAGAATAAATGCGATGTAGTCCTGTATTGATATTTTGACCCACCCTTAATTATTGCAGTAGGATTTTCTGGCATTTGGTCAATCATAGTAAAGGGTTCCAAAAGTCATTTGATGTCCTGTAAACTATGGTGACTCATGTACATAGATCTGCTGTAGGGTCCCAAGGTGTTTGACTAGAATTTGTGGCACACTGTAACAGGTGCAGTGCATTTAGATTATAATAAAAACACTGCTCTTACTGATAGTGTCTTTTTGTCTGTCCTCCATGTGTTTGTTTGCAGGCATATGGCCACACACTCTCCACAGAAGACCCATCAGTGCACGTTCTGTGAGAAGATGTTCCACCGTAAAGACCACCTTAAGAACCACCTGCAGACCCATGACCCCAACAAGGAGGCCTTCAAGTGTGAGGAGTGTGGGAAGCACTACAACACCAAGCTGGGATATAAGCGCCATGTGGCCATGCACTCTGCCACAGCAGGGGATCTCACTTGTAAAGTGTGCATGCAGAGCTACGAGAGCACACCTGTGCTGCTGGAGCACCTCAAGAGCCACTCGGGGAAATCCTCAGGTGGTGCCAAGGAGAAAAAACACCCATGTGACCACTGTGACCGCCGCTTCTACACAAGGAAGGATGTGAGGCGGCACATGGTAGTCCACACGGGCAGGAAGGACTTTCTGTGCCAGTACTGTGCCCAGCGCTTCGGCAGGAAGGACCACCTGACACGCCACGTAAAGAAGAGCCACTCACAGGAGCTGCTGAAGATCAAAACAGAGCCTCCAGATATGTTAGGTCTATTAGCATCTGGGTCACCTCCTTGCTCTGTGAAGGAGGAGCTTAGTCCCATGATGTGTGGCATGGGTCCCAACAAAGACCCTATAATGGGAAAACCGTTCCCCAGTGGAGCCCCTTTTCCTATGGGCATGTACAACCCCCACCATATCCAGGCCATGTCTAATTCTGGTGTGGGTCACCCACACCCTTCCCTAATGCCCAGTTCCTTGTCTGCAGCTATGGGCATGGGTTGTCATGTGGATTCCCCCGGATCACTTCACCCACACTCCCATCACCACCACCATCATCACCACCATCACCACCACCACCATTCCCCTCCGATGCCCCCACATCACCAGCCTCCAACTCCCCAGCAGCAGCACCAGCCCCAGCCAGCCCCCAAATACCAGCTGGGATCTACCTCATACCTGCTGGACAAGCCCTTGAAAGTGGAGATGGAGAGCTTCCTCATGGATCTGCAGAGTGGCTTGCCAGGCCCGGTTCCCTCTGCAGAGCCCCACGCTGCTGCCTCGCCCCCCAAGGACGGACTGGAGCCCACTTCGGGCCTGGCGGATGAGCTTTGTGGGGATCCCCTCCTGTCCAAGAGCCCTGCGGTGATCGCTGAGTCTCTGTGCGCTGCTAACATGGACTTCTCCCACCTGCTGGGGTTCTTACCCCTCAACCTGCCTCCCTACAGCACCCCCATGAGCACAGGAGGGCTGGTGATGGGCTACACCTCATCTGCAACTTCCTCCTCCTCTTCTTCCTCCTCCTCTTCCTCATCTCTGCATGCTGCCGAGCCCCATGCTGCAGCAGTCGCCGCGGCAGCAGCTGCCGTCGCCACGGCACCTCTTACCTCTTTGCAACCTCAACCTCAGGAGCAGCAGAGCTCCAGCGGGGGTCTAGGCCTCGGACCCTTGCACCCCCTCCCACCAGTGTTTAGCTCCAGCCTTAGTACCACCACACTGCCTCGCTTCCACCAGGCCTTCCAGTGAGAGTACCAGCCCTCGGCCCAGCCCTGCCCAGCCAAGATGACCTCCACGGCAGCCTCAGCTCTGCATGGGGGTTTTGGGCTGAGGTTATTCAGGGCTCGGTCAAACAGTTGGAGAATTATAATAAAATAAATACACAAACGAACACTTAGAAGCCTTAAATAAAAGCGCACAAAAGCTTTTGTTGAGCCTTAGAGGAAGTTAAACTCCTTTGAGCAAGAAAAGAAAAAAAAAGGAAAAGGTGAGAAAAGAAGTTAAAGAAGCTTTTATTTGGGCTTTTTTCTATCCTATAGTTATAATGATGTATTAACCTTTTTATTTCCATTTACTTCCTCTTTTATGCCCCCTCCATCCCTTATATAGTAGTATAGAGGGCAGGATCAGTAGGCCAAAAGGCGTGGTACTGCATACTTTCTAAAGTAATAATGTTAAAAAAAAAATCAAAGATAATTTTTAGTGAAGATTATCTGTTTTGTTGTGACCCAGAAAAAATATAGTTTGAAGTGGATATTTTGTTTTACTTTATTTTTCTTTTCCAAATGTAAGAACATGCTAGAATGTGTCTCATCTTAAGTTTTGAACTACCCACTCTAATAACCTAAACTTTCATGACTAGTAGGGTGAGGAGAGAGTTCATTGAAGGACTGAAGAGATGCAGGCAATTATTGAATCTTAATTAAAAAAAATAAATAAAAAAAGAAGATGAATCCTCCTCTAGATGGCTAGGCTAGAGCCACAAAAGCGACCCCTGCCTCTAAAAAGTGCTCTTCAAACAAACAATTTTTTTTTTTTTTAAATGTCCCTTTTGTGTACTTTAACTGATGCAGCGGCTCCTAGAGTCAAATCAGTTTCAATGAAAGTAGTTTACTATATTAAAAAAAAGACATGTCTGTGTCTGTATCAGGATTGACAAGAGTCGCCCACAAAAAAAGAAATATGAAAGTGTGTGATCTGATTTAAAATGTAATATCATGCTGGCTTTTTACTTTTCCTCAAGAGAAGCACTTTTTTTTTAGCAGAAGGCACTTCACCTTTAGGAATCTCCCAAGGAAAACCTTTTGTCTCCTTCCTCATGACTTCTAGAGGTTTTGGCTACAGGCCGTGAACAGGCCGATCGCCTGAGATAGAGACTTTCTCCTCACTGGGAGACCCTCCAAAGACCCAGCTCTGACTGGACCCCTTTGTGAGGACTCTCCTTTCTTCAGCTGTCTTCCTTATCTTTCAAAGCTCCCATGATAATGCTATATTGCAGCTTTTTCTCTGCTGCCCAAATATATGTAAAGTATAGTTTTGGAATAAAATACATCCTTAGGCAGTCTTTTAAAAAAGATGCATCATCGTGGTCATGATGAACCCTGACATATGTGAATGGCAAGAACAAAAGAATTACATTGACAGATGAGGAAAATGTGTTAAAGAATGTTATTGCAGTGTACGAAATATCTCAAAAATGAATATTATAATTGCTTTTATCTCAGTAAAGTGTATTTTAGGTAGACGTAATAAAACTAAGTGATGATGTTTTTGATGTATGGCAGGTTTACATTTGTGTGTATCTTGCATTTTTGATCAAACAATGGATGAAGTATTAGCTTTCCCTTAAGCTTTCTCTGTCATATCCAATCTTTACCTTTACGTTAGTATAGCAGAATCCAAACTGTGGATGGAAAAGTATCTATAGAGGGCTGTTAGTGGCTTAATAATCAATTAGGATTTGAGCTAGATGAGTTTAGATTGTGTCATATGAATGCTGACAAGAACGGCCTATGATTCTATAGGTTTTATCCTTGATCCAGTTGAGTATTTACACCGCTGCTGCTGTGCTGAAATCCTAGCTGATTTCACTCTGAGCTCAGTGGTTTGGGATTTTAAATCCTTTATAACCATTCACCACCAGCCTATAAAAAAAAAAAAGAAAAAACTTGAGCCCAAAGTTAACCTAAACCTCAAGATAAAATAGGTGCTCTTATCTGTGTCATTTAAATCAACTAATATCCTGACGACTGTGGTGCGTTCAGGAACCTCACCTTTATCAGTTGTTGTGCCGCAGGTGAGCCCCACCCTCAATAATAAAAGAAAAAAATACAATAACTCAAAAAGAAAAAAAAAACTTAGCACATAAAAACAAAATAAAAATGAAAAATTAATTACATGTTGCTGCTTTTAGCTACGGTTGCTGATGGATACCAACTGTAGACCACTAGAACATTTCAATTTCATTTTTTTCCCCAGGATGGACAGTTAGCTGAAAACATGCACAAACCGAACCGACAGTGTTCATCAGGCCCCCCCACGTCCCGGCCCCTTCCCCTCTGTACTCCTCATCCTCCTCATCCTCTCTCAGCTGCTTCTTTAGAGTCAAAGGAAAAGGGTCTGAAAATAATGCGACATCCAGAAGAACGCAGTCACCTTCCTGCGCTTTGACATTCAAAGCCCGGGGGACACATGACTGACTGCACAACTGGGATGTCGCTTATAGTCATATATTTGTTTTGTTTGTTGTCATATGATATATTATTTTCTGTTTGTATAAAACAGGACCTCGAAAACAACACAACACATCACCTCATTTTTATTTGTTTTATTTTTCTTACCAAAACCTGGGGAGAAGAAACTACATTTGTGCACAATTGCTTGTTCAAATACCTTTTTTTTTCTGATACTGTAAGATATTAAATCCGTGACGATCGGCCCTCCTGTGTGAGTAGTATTTACCCCTGACAGATAGAAGCAGCCAGGTTATTCAGAATCAACAAGCAGTGACGTGGAAAAAAAAAAGAACAGTTTGACTGTTTGTAAAAATGTTTATCACCATAAACTTCTAATAATCCAAGTTCTGAACTAATTTGATTTATTAGTCTTCCCCCTGGAAAGTCATCAATATTTTAATGATGGCTGTTTCAGCGATTTTTTTACTTTAACACGATCAAACTTTTTATTGATCGTAAATAAATTTGCTGTTGGCACCTTTCTCAATGATATGTTCAGAAAATTTCAAGAGGAGTCAAATTTGATCTTTATTGTGATCTTTGAAAAAGGTAGGATGTAAGGCTTAAGCCTAATTTGTAGCAATCAAATTGAGCATTTATATTTTTGTAACAAATGAGTATATACATTTTAGTCCTTAGAAGAAACAAAAGAAAGAAAAGCTTTTGGCATGTATTAAGTTTGTCCTCCCTGGGTTTCTGTGAGCTAATCTGAATTCTAGCACTTTCAACCTTTAAAAAAAGAGTATTTTTTTTTCTTTTAAATTTTCAGCTTATTTGTTCATATGTTTTTAATTTTGTATTGATCCTGTATATGTATGTGCCATTAGTTTGATGTGTAGATTTTATCAACCTTTGTGTATTTTCTCTCCACAAGAATAACAGTATTTTTGATAGACTTTTCACTAATATTCTTCTACATATGAGCCCCCTGCCCCCCTTTCTCCTCCTTGAAAACTTTTTTGTTGGTGGTGGTGGGAGTCGGGTAACTAGCTTTGCCTTCTCCCTCCTAAGTTTATCTAATAAAACTCTACAGCCAAGCGCTAAGGCTGAACAGCAACAACATATCTGTTATTCTGAGGCGGAAAGAAATAAGGCTGTCAGTAGAGTGTCAAAGCCACAACGTGACCACAAGCTGCCACTGAAAGAAATGCTGTTGCTACAGAGCCCCATCTGCAGGATGCTTTTTCTACTTTTTTTTCTCTCTTCTTTTTAGTTTTTTTTTTTTTTTTTTTTTGTACACCATGCGACCAGACAAAGATGAAGTCAGGAATACAGCACTTAAAACCTTAAAGCACTGAAGTTTTTGATCCAGCTGAAGGGAACAACAACTTCATGCTGATGTGGTAGCATTGGTTGAATTACACTTCCTGTTCTCCAGTGAGTGAATATCAGACACAAATCATGGCGTCATTAATGTGAGGGAACGTCTGTTAAACACTGACAGCTCCAGGTTCTCAGAGCTCACACCGGTGGAGGTTTTCAGGACTGATGTATGTTTCTTCCTGTTCTCTGTTTTCACTCATTGATCTGAAAAACAGCTAATACCTAACCCCCCCCCCCCCCCCCCCGACCTCTGACAGACAGACATGTTGCTCTGTTCCTTGCCTTGGCTGTAGCTCCATTACCTCGCCTGCGCCTACTAGGGATGCACTTATCCTCACTTTTTCCTCTTTACTAGTAGGTGCAGAACACAAACATTTTAAGGGAATTTGTTCAGTTTAAGCCTGAGAAAAACTGATTTTAATTTTAATGACGCTCTCTCTTTCGCTTCTCCCTCTTTCCTGTTTTTTTTTTTTTTTTCTTTGCTTTTAGTAAAATAAAACTGGGTACTGTCTGATGCAGGCAACATCCACATGTAGTTTTATATATTTCTAGCTTAATGTAAGTCTTGCATTCCAACCTCTTTGTGTATCTCGTTTAGTGACATAGCCCATTTTATTTTTATCACTTGCTATTACAGCCACCTCTGGATTTAAAAGGTGAAAAAAAGGTGAAAGAAAAGAATATTTGCATTCACTTACACTATTTTATATAGCATGGAGTTTATCAACTACAGGGAGAATTATATAAATGATGTGCTTCGGAGGAAGAAAGAAAGAAAAGTGAGAAGTCTTGCTTTTTTTGTTACATATCTCACATGCAATCAGTTGCTGAAATGTAAAAGTGACAGACTTGTATATTGGTTGATCCAAAGAGATGATGAACACAACAACAGAACTATTGACTTATTGTACAGTACAGTGTATCTTTGAGTTGTCATGTGTTATGTTGAAATGATTAAAAGACAAACCAGCGGTTTCATACCTTCTTTGCCTTCTTTTTTTAGAATTTGGTGCCATATTTTCTATCTTTTGTCAACTGTTTTTTATTATTAGATAGTGTATTTTATGGTCAAATTTGGTGTTTTGCCATATACCACACAAAAATAAGGAAAAAAGTAATAAAAATAGATAAAGAAAGAAAGAATAACACAAATAGTCATTCATATTTTGAACAGTGAAGTTTTTTTCTCTGCATGTGAATATAGTGCAGAGTTTTTCAGCAAATGTGTATTTCTTTGACACAAAACTGCAAAAATTCATGAACATCTGTGTTTTTTACAAACTCATCTTCTTTTTACTGCGTTAAAATGCTGCACACATCTGAGATGAACAGACCAGTGAAGAAAACACAGATTAAGTCAAACTAGTCACATCCTGTACTTCAGTATTGTAAGAATCACAGTATAAATATGAGTAAAAACCCCAGATTCAAAATGTAAAAAGTAAAGTAAATGTAACAGCAATAAAAGTACACATTCTGCATTCAAGGTCATGTAATTTAGAATTTTTATTGTTTTATCGTTAACAATTAGTAGCATAGTGCTACATCAAATCATGTAATATTATTATGTAAAAAGTCCCAAATACCTCTTGTGTCAAATAAATATAGTGGTGTAAAAATATTTCCCTCAGATGTGTAATAGAGTAAATTTACACAATTGTATAAAAAGCAAGATAGTTTTGTAAAAATATATGTCAAATGTGTACTTATATATACTGTGTTACATTCCATCACTGGAATTAAGCCCATGAATACATATACTTCCTAATATTTTATCCATTAAAAAAGGGCCCATGACCTACTCCTGCATCCCTCCTCTGGCTTTGGGAAAATCACATGTAGGCTGCGACAGGACTAGTATTTTAATGCTTGTAGGAACAGCCTCTGTGAGTCATTTTCTTCCTCCCGCAAGTGCATCCATCCATCACACTGAGTTTAGAAAAGTTTCATTTCAGTTCTTTTCTGATCAAGTGCTTAAAACGGAGCAGAATGGTTTGACCAGACTCCACAGCCCAGGCCTTATTATCGTTCTCCATCTATAGGCAGCCACCACATGTCATGACACATGATTCACAAAAATGCCCAGTATGAGACTGAGTAAGAAGATACAGACTGCATGTCAGGAGGCAAAATTACCACCTATCCTCAAATGTCACAATGTATAGATTTGTTTGTTTGTTTTTTTTTATTGAAAAATGGAAAAGTCAATAAAATTCAAGGTTTAGTGCTGCGCTGAAAAATAGTTCAAAATGCCATCCCAGAATATCTCTGGAGTATCTGACTGGTGGCTTGTGTCCCGCAGTGTGTCTAACCCTCATATTGGAGGGTCTGGATTATGTCTCAAAGAGCTGCACCAGTCGGCCTGCATGCATAGCTGAGTGTCAAGACTGCCCTAATTATAGTACTACGCAGCCAACCTATACTTACATCAACTGAGCTGACTCTCACACATACACTTACTGGATGCCAACTGTGCCATAACTCAAGAATAGAAACTCTTTTGGTTTTGTAAAATTTTCTTAGAGGGAACCTACAGAGCTTGTAAAAGGGATTTGTGAGGGCTGAGACACCACAACACAGACTTTGTAATTTGATCACATCCTTCCAGACACTAAACATTTCTGAAATACAGAGGGACAAACCCGGATTTAACACCTTCTCCTGCACACACTTCCCATTTAAGATACAGATACACATGAACTTTATTGATCCCGAGGGGGAAATTCACTTCCTAAACCCTTACAGACCCACAACTATTTTAGTCACAACTTCTAAATGATTTTTTTTTTTTTGTCTTTCCCGGGTGATTTATTGCTATTTATTATTATTATAGTCCTCTGAATTTTGCATTTTTCAGTTTTTCAGGTGTCTTCCCATATTTAATTTACTGATCATGTTGATATTCAGAAAAGCTCAGGGTAAATCCAAAAGTTATCAGATCAAATCAGACAAAAATTAGGAAGAAATTACTATTTCAACAAATATATCATTAGTTGAACATAAAAACAAGTGTCTGCAACTACTGTCATATGTTAAAACACATGGGTTTTACTGGTGAATCAATGTTGTAGAAGATGACGGTGTTTCCATGTTCACTATGGAGCCTCTGAATGGGTCATATCTGATGACCATGAAAAGGCAAACTGCATTTTACACCAATTATTTACATGTATTGATAGGATTAGTGTAAAAAAGTTATAAAACATTTAGATCAGTAGATGCTTTTGGTCAGCATTGCATGTGGGTCTTTATGGGTGAATCAGCTCAAAAAAAAAAAAAAAAAAGACTGGATAATTAGACTAAGGTGTTGTAGTCTCTGATGGCAGTGGGAATGAAGGATCTTCCATACCAGCAGTGTCAAACATGCGGCTCGTGGGCCAAAAGTGGCCCTCCAAAGGGTCCAATCAGGCCCACAGGATTACATTTACATTTATGCATTCGGCAGACTCTTTTTTTTCTCCAAAGCAACTTACAGGGGAAATCCAAAATTTAAATAAATAAATGAAAAATAAAATAAAATAATAAAGACATAAAGCAGCTGTACAATTAAAAACAGTGTCGTACAGATGATTAAAAAGCAAAATTATAGACTAAAAATACAAGAATAGATTAAGAAGACATAAAAACAGCTGTACAATTTAAAACAGTGAAACAAAAATACCAAGTAAAACCACAGAATAACCATAATAATACATTTAAAATGGAATGTTTGAAAGTGCTAGGACAGGAGGTGCTCTCTGAAGAGCTGGGTCTTCAGGAGCTTCTTGAAGACAGGCAGGGTTGCCCCTGTTCTCGTAGTGCTTGGTAGATCATTCCACCACCGTGGAACAACCCATGAAAAGATGAATGGATGAATGGATGAATCTGGAAAGTTCAAAAATTACACTATCAACAAACATGGGTGTTGAAGTTGTTTTAGTTCAGGTTCCACAAACAGAACAATATGATCTTAATAATAGCATAATAATTTATAAATAATACAACTCCAAAATTTCTTATTGGTTTAATGTGTGTGTGTGTGTGTGTGTGTGGGGGTTGCTATCTTATAACAATAAAATGTGAATAACATGAACTAATATGAACTACCTGAAATGTAAAGAAAGTTAAGTGCAATTTTAACAAATATTATGCCTATTACTACACATTTGTGTAACATTGTGTGTAATGCACATGTATAAATGATAAGGTCAGGCACAATATTGTTAAAATTGTGCTTCTTTTCCAACAAAATTTCAGTTTGTTTGTGATAGTTTGTAAATGTAAATCTCTTCATAACTTAATCTTTCTTATTGCACTAAAAGAGAAAAATTTAGAGTTGTCATTATTTATAGGCTATTAAGTTATTTTACTGGTCCGGCCCACTTGGGGATGAATGCGGAACCTGACTGAATATGACTGACACCTCTGTTCTATACGTTAATGAGGAGAACCACACACAGCAGCTGCTCCTCTGATCTGACAAAATGAAATGAAGAGGATGACCTGGATTTTGGAAATGACAGTTGAAGCTCATGTTCATATTCAACTTGTCATCACTTTATTGTTTTGTCATTGTACATTTTATAATTGAACATTCTGTAAAAGAAACCAAAGATTAAAAGTAACAGAAACGAGTTTTTTTTTTTTTTTTTTTGAAAGTCATCATGAGCATCATGCTTTTGGCTAAAACGATGACAGGGTCATTACAGAGAGCGCCACAAACAGCGAAAACGCAACAATACAAAGCAGTTTTTCTTTTATTTACATTGTAAACCCCTCGATCATACATATGCACGCATGACTCGGGCCACTTAAAAGTCTATCTGTAAAAAATCTCCCCTGGCATGTGCACCTCAGCAGCAGGAGAAGAGTGTCCTTCTGTCTTTACATGAGACAGCAGCCGAGTGTCAGCAATTCTGACAGAAAACAGAGGACAAACGGTGGTCTGTGTACAAGAAGAGCTTTGGATGGGGAAGGACACGGGAATTTAGAGTAATAATCCAGACATTTATGAAATTTTTCTTTTTTAAACCTCTGGGATTTTCTGAGCAGTCTTACATGGCCAAAAAGTAAAAAAAAAAAAAAAAAAAAAAAAAAAAAAAAGTAAGATTTTGGCTCATTTTGCCCTCTTAGGATCCAAGTCTGAGGTTGACTCAAAAATGAAAGGATGAGACATTCATTCACCATCACCATAACTGTTTTATCCCTGGAGAATCAGGGTTGGTCTTAGGCACCTGTCCCTCCTCTGTACAGCACCACACCGACAAAAAAAACCAAAAAACAAACAAACAAAAAAAACTCCTGTGCAAAAACGCCTACCACTAAAAACTGATCAAGTTACACACATAAATACATCCTGCACCAAAACCGGTTTGACAGTAACCTCTGATGCAGGAAGAAAACAACTGACATTGTTTAGAAGGAGCCTGTGGACAGATGCTGTAATCACATTTACTGACGGGGGGGCAGACTCAGACATATGTTGTGTGTCTTTTTAATGTAGGTGGACGCAGACATCATTAATCTGCTACAGTAAACTAAAGTGGTTGTCGGTGGAAAGTTCCTCAGCTCCACAAACGCATTAAGAAAAACAGTTTAGACTTTGCTCTGAACCTGAGGAAAGAGCAACTACAGTTCAGCAACCACAAAAATGTCATCTTAAAAGCAGAAAACGAGCTGTAATGTAAGAATACCGGTGTCAGTCTTCACGGAAACAGCCTCACGTTACTGCACAGATCTATTAACAACACTGGAGGTCTCTGCATCCTACTGCTATTGGGCTGGAACGCACACAGGAGGTCTCGCTGGCTCTCAGAAATTATTTTCATCATGTACACAGAATGTATCATACATTAGACTCAAAACAAATAAGGAGGCATCGATCCTCAGCTAAATGGTCCTTGGATTTAACCTTCGCAAATGTTGCACTTCCTTCCATAACTGCATAGTTCAGCAGGCACCCGGCACTGCTAAGGCTACACTGACGGCATAGTTCAAGACTGGAAAAGAATGAGGAAAAAACTTAGACATTTTTGCAAGTGACGACCGGAAAAGCTTCAAACACACATCAGACAAAAGAGCTTCTACTTTTCAGATAGAAGATAGTCCTCCTCGTATGTGTTGCGACTGTACAGAGCTTTTTCTTCTGTCCAACTCCAGTGGCTTCATCCAACAGTCCATTACTTCGGGGCAATGGGTTCACATATTTTAGCACAGTCCCATTCAGTGCTGTTCTGTATCATTTAGAGCAAATGGACCAATATTTTGACATTAATAAGAGACCACTGTTTTGGAAGGAGAAACTAATATTTTGATTACAGTTGTGGTTAACATGGTCACACCAGGACATGGAAACTGTAGTAAAAAATAATAGTACATTTAATTTATCCTTTCTTGTGTTACAATGTAAAACTTCCCAGCATTATTTCCACCCACATCAGTTCAAGACAACAAGCTTAACACCATAACCACAGTTAGACAACCCAATCCTCCTCGGATCTGTAAAGTC
The DNA here is from genome assembly GCF_902148855.1 of Sphaeramia orbicularis. Taxonomy (NCBI): domain Eukaryota; kingdom Metazoa; phylum Chordata; class Actinopteri; order Kurtiformes; family Apogonidae; genus Sphaeramia; species Sphaeramia orbicularis. The sequence continues at coordinate 38,971,543 of NC_043963.1, forward strand.
TCTGAAATCAGACAAAAGAGGAAAAAAAAAACGACATCTGGAAAAAAAAAGATAATGGAAAGAGAACAGAGAGGAAATCTCTTCCCAGGAAGTTATTTAAAGAAATTAAGTTTGATGCAGTTTTTGTGATAACAAAAAAAACTCTGTATAAGTTAGGTTTGCTTGAGTCAACACAAAAATAAAAAAAAAAAAAAGTGCAGAACCCTTCGTCTGACAAGCTTTGGCCCACTGTGATGTGTGTACGACAAAACAGCAGAAGACTATTACTGTCCAATAAGGAGGTTTTCTCTTTCTCTGTCCTGTGAGGAGGAGGAAGAGGAGGGGGGAGGGGGGCTCATAGAAACAGCAGAGCCATGTAGCGCTGCCACACAGCTGTTCTTCCCCTTGAAGCCAGTGGGTGGGGCTGTTGCACCGTAAAAACGCACCGTTCTTATTCCCACTACTCAAAAGTCAGTGCTGGTTTGGACATGAATTAAAAAAAAAACATGTTAGAAAAAAAAAAAAAAATGTGACTGACAACAAAAACAAAATGACACACAAAAAAAGAACCCCAGCAGTGGCGACAGTGACGACTCACTCAATCTTGACTGCAGCATAGATTTTCCTGATAAACATATAGGCTGCATAAAAGCCAATCGTGCCTGTAAGCAGCCAGAACGACAAGACCATCAAGGCTGTGTAGCCGAAGTACAATAGTGAAGGGATGAACTCCACAATGTCCAGCTGCAGAGAGGAAAAGCACATTCAGGATTAACATGGCGGCTATTCAAAGACTTTGCTACTGAGTACTTTTTCTGTTGTGAACATCAGAAATACTACAACAACCTTTTTTTTTTTTTTACCTTGTTAACAAAGTAGAAGACGGCATAAATAAGTACATAGAATGCCGAGCCACCTGAAACCAGAAAGGTTCTCCACCACCATCGGTAGTCCTGTTGGCGAGGAGGAAAGCAGGAATCACAACAGTTGTAGGTGCAGACAGGGTTCAGGTTCAGGTTCAGGTTCAGGTCCAGGACCAGGAACAGTAAGGGCTCATTTATGCTCTGCATCAGGGGTGTCCAGTCCTGGTCCTTGAGAGCTACTATCCTGCATGTTTTAGATGTTTCCCTCTTCCAGCACACCTGACGGTCATTATCAGGCTTCTGCAGAGCTTGATGATAGGTTTATCATTTGACCAGTTAGCCGAATCATATCAAGTTTTTTATATACTTTCCTCATATATTTCTTATCTTACACATTTATGTGCCTTTGAGCATACTCTAAAATTCAACTATGAGAGAAAGGTTTTGCATACTTTACTAAGCTTTTCACATAAAATTCCAGACTTTTCAAGATCTGGAAAACAGCGTCTCAAAATTCCACACTTCTTAAGACTTTCAAGACCTGCGCAAGCACCCTGTGTTAGAACTGTTCAAGCATACAACACTGTATTTGTTTAAAACTTAATTCCATGGCTTGGCCAAAGCTTTTATTTAACTTCTTGGAAAACAACATTTTAAAACTTCCTGGTTTTTCATGACCGTGGGAACCCTCAAATGATTTGCTGGTTTTCAAAAACCAGTTGGTGCTTTCACTTACCTCTGCACAGAGCTGGAAATAAACCATGACGATGCTGATCTGAGAGCAGGAGACCACCAAGATGATGAAGACCAGAAACAGGAAGCCAAAGAGGTAGTAGAACTGATTCTCCCAGATGGCCTGTAGATGGTTACACACACCGGAATGAGAAAAATAAGCCTTACTTTTCATCTCTTCTCCAACTCTCCAGAAATATTACAACATTTTTGTTAAACAATAAAACGTGTGATGTGACTTGAAATACTTTACACAAGTCTAGAGAACGTAAAGCTGAACTCACACTGAAAATGAAGAAGAGCTCAATGAACATGGCGCCAAAAGGCAAGATCCCAGCCATCAGGATTCTATTTGAGAGGGAAAAAAAAAACGGTTATGAATCATGTAGGTGCAGGACAGACATGTGGATTCAATCTCCTTTACTGACTGAAGACAGACTCAGCACTCACCCTACAAACTTGTTCATGTACCAGCGCTGCTCTGGGACCTGCCGAGGGATCTGGTTGGTGCGGACCGGGTTATCATAAGGCTGCTTACGGAAGCCAAAGTAGTAGCCCAGGTAGACCAGGGGCATGGAGATTCCAAACCACATACAGAGCAGGGCCAGCATGGTTGTGAAGGGAACCTGTTGTGGTGACGAAGGGAGACAGGAATTCCAGAAATAATGACCCATGAATGCATTTTCAAAAGACATTTCTATCAGATTTCTATTCATAACATTAAATTAGTAAGTCATAGTGTAGATTGTCTGAAATCTCTGCCTCATGGCATAATTGCCTAACTCATACACTACATAGACAAAAGTATTGGGACACGTTGAATTCAGGTGTTTCTTTTCTAACAGGGGTCTGGGATACAAAACAATAATGACAAATGCCACAATATAGTTTTATATTGTGATAAATATCATATTGATTATTCATATTGATGTTTATATCTCAAATCAACATGAATAGGACATCTTACAGCTGTAGCCATGATGTGTCCCAATATTTTGGTCCATATAGTTTATAAACATCATTATTTCCCGAAAGTTTAATGGGAGATGTGAAGAAAGTAGATGGTTAGCTGTAGTAGAAAATTATTATTTACAATCAGTGTGATAAAATATTTAAAAAATTTAGAGGTAGAACTTTTAAAATTATAGTCATGGATAAAAAAACACAAACAAACAAAAAAACAATTTAAACCAAACTAACCAAAGCAATGATATTTATCCCAATATAAAACTATATTATGACATTTGTCATTGTTGTTTTGTATCCCAGACCCCTGTTATAAAAGAAACTCCTCAATTCAACGTGTCCCAACACATTTTCCACATAGTGTATGACAGGCAATTATGCTGTGAGGCTACAGGAAATGTTAGAGTTGTTTACATTTTTGTGATATACATATTGAAGTGATGATACTCACTGCTCCAGAGGAGTGCTCTCCCCAGATGAAGCAGTTGAGGATAAAACAGATTCCAAAAACCACTGCAGGATACAACGTTGCTGTCTACAGTGGAAACAAAAGACACAAGAGAAGCCTTTCTGTTGGTTGGGTTTCCTCCCAAATGCACAACAGAGTGTAACTGAATTTTCAAAAACCTGGCAGGAAGAAAATGTGAATGCAGGCATGTTCCCCTAATATTAAGACTTCAGTTCATCGTGGTTTAAAACTTTACCCTGACATATTTCATGAGCAGCTGACAGATGTGGAAGATATTTTGTCCAAAAACCTGATGCAGGATTTCCCTTTTGTCTCCTGAACCAAACCCACTGGTCTGGATCATATAATGAAGCTTCAAATTCTTACACAGGTTTTGTCTTGACATTATTTTCTGTAGCTCTCAGCATTTCATTGGCAAAAGCTGATTGTTTCTTGTAATTTAATTGAGGAATATTGACTGAACATCTTTTTATTGGTCTACACCTACTGCAGAGACTTATAATTATTTACTAAATGTGTTTCCATTGCACTTATGGACATTTGACTTACTGACACACCACCTTCTCGTTTTTTCTAGTCTAAATTGTGCTGCTCAAAAATGCAAATAGAACCAGCTACATGGAGGCACCCTCGGATGATCTATTCAGCCACTATCTTAAAGGGATAGGTTTCATTTATTCTTGCTTATAACAAGAGTACTCTGATGAAGGGAAACTGGACTGAAAAATAAGATATTACGGGAAAATTTGTCACTAATAAAATGGATTTTTTTTTTACGACCGACTCACACAAAATGCTCCTTTCTTCCACCGATGGCCTTTCAGTGTGCGGTAAAGTCTGCCGGCAAAGTATCCTCCAAATACACTAGCAGAGAAACACACAAGCAACATTAACATTAACATTAAAGGAAAATGAAAAATGACCTCTTTTTGATAACTGCACGTTTTAGTATGAAAAGAGGATGAGAGACATGGACATAGTTCTTACCCCATGAACATAAAGAGGAAGCAAGCAGTAGTCATCAAAGCCCCTCTACTGGATGGAGACAACATGCCCAACATGGCAACAACTGTAACGGACAGAGACAGAACTGGTGGTCACTTAAATATATTAGACATTATAGATTATACACACACAAGCAAACTAATAATTTTAAATTTCCATTATCTAAATATGTGAAGTGTTGTTGTTAAAGAAAACGAACTCACAGATGACAATGAGGACCATGCAGAAGAGCTGAATCCCTGAGCCCAGCAGAGAACTGAGGATCATGGGATACTGGGGTGGTCTGAAGACGTCACCATGGACATTCTTCCATCCGGATTCTTCCATAGTGTCCTCCTGTTTACAGGGGTATTTAATCAGTACCATTTCCAAAAGACAATGAAAATTCTTCCTCCAACACTTGAATCAAAGCCTTTCTTACTATGTCATCCTCTCTGTTGTAGTTTGCGATGTCCTTCCTCAATGTCCTTATAATAATCATACTCAGAATACCTGAGAGGACAATGCAGAAAACAAAAAAGGATGTCCATCATCAGTAAAGACGAAAATGTCAGCACTGTACTGTACGTAATAGATGACAATTGTTACGAGGGTTGGTCATACCAGACAGGAAGAAGACCACCACCACCGAGTTGACGATGGAGAACCAGTGGATCTGGACATCACTCATGGTCAAGTATGTGTCCCATCGAGACGCCCACTTCACCTCGCTCTCCTGCAGAGGAAAAAGAAGGGCTCAACAGTTCTCCTTTTACTATTATTTTATGTCTGACTAAAAAAACGGAGGAAAATGTCTGAGAAAATTCCATTTAATCCTTTGATTTTGTTGTGAAGGAATAATTTTACATCAGCTTGGATATTATTATAATTATTAATTAAAGAGGATTCATGGGTTGATGTCCATAGTGAATGAACAGTGAATGAGAGGTTTACAGGGAGAAAGCAAAACTCAATCAAACCTTTAACTGATTCTTGCTTAAACAGTTTTGAAAGCAATAATGCAATGTTTTCAGGGCTTAGGACGCCTGTGATTACAGATCACACTATGGGTCAAATCAGAGAGAACCACTAACCTTCCAGCTGACGGAGTAGGTGAAGAGTACTTCATTCTCTTTGCTCGGGTCAATCTCCTGAGGGGCTGAGCCGCTGGCCTCAGGCAATGTACACATCTTATCCTCTTCAACAGGCTTCAGATCTGACAAGAATGAACATAAATAAGTATAAACTTTTCTTCCTGACGGTTTTAGGACTGAAATATAATAAAGTAATTCAAATCACTAAAAACTTAACTCCATAACTTTTCCAGGCATGGAAAATTTTAAAATTCCATGCTGATAGTTTTTCCCATGACAACCCTGTCTCTCAGAAACAAGGAAATGCTGTTGTTGGCTGATAAATGCTATTAAGTGCACCAAAAATTTATTTTACCATTGATGACTTTTGTTCATAAAGGTGATTTTTGTCATTTATTTATCAATATGTTTTTATTTCACTTAAGTGTACTGCAGACAGAGCACAGAAAAGACCTTACTTTATTTTATCAGATGCAAAAGTCCAACACAGTAGGCATTAAATCAGCCAACAGCCACCCTGCTTTCTACATAATTTGCATTGGCTAGTGAAAAAACAGTAAACCACTACAGTATGTGTTTGTCCTCCATCTAACTGAATTTTTTTTCCCATCCTGGAAACACCCAAAATCCAGCTGCATTGACACCTACCCTCTATTTTCACACTTTGGGGAACAACCTCAAATCGCACCACCCTGTAGTCGTGGATGTCTTCCTGCTCTAGTTTCTCCCTGTGGTAGTACAGGATGAAGGACAGGTGGTTGTGCAAGTAAAACTGTGAGGGAGAAAACGGACAGAGCAGGACAACGGTCAGTCCACACAAATATACATGCAGACATCACATTAATCCTGTCCACTTTGCTGAACATCCGAAGAATGTATTCAGAAGGCGGAGAGTGATTATAATGGCTACCTTGTTGTTGTCGACAAAGCCCAGTCTGTAACCATGTTCAAACTGGATGTCTTTCTTCTGGTCCTCTTCTCCTCCTGTCTCTCTGTTAGGGGGATAATACTCTAACCTGGTGGCAACGGGTAGGTTGTCTGCAATACTGAGACACATGAAGTGTTTGTTATTTCTGGGTTGCACATTTAACTTTTTTTTTTTTTTTTAATGTACAGTGTGCAATAAGAGCCTGTATATGCACCCAAGGATACAGTATTTACACCAAGGTCATACCAAGATATTATACAGTAGAGCTACAACAACATGCTGTTTTTGTATTCAACAAGGGAAAAGGTCAAAATCAGCCCCAGTTGAAGAAGTAGTGCTTACAGGTGAACATAATACTCCTCCTGAATCCGCTCAGCAAACAGTTTGCTTTCTGCAACGCTGAGCTTTTTTTTGTTGCACACCATCTCACACTTCTTGTTCTTGGTCATCTCCACATTATACAGGGTATTCACAATACGGTCCCCACGTAACACCTCCCCTATAAAACAACAGCAAAAGATGCTAAGAAAAAAAAGCCTTTGACATGATGACAACAAATGATGCTATATATTTAGAGTTACAAAGAAAAAATATCTACAAATCAGTCATAGACATGTTTAACACTAATGGCTCTGTTTGAGAAAGTGGGTTTAATAACAAGTGATGGGTTAACCCTGAACTAAAGAGATTAGTTTCACAAAGCCACTACAGTGTGACTCTAACAGAGTTACTGGGGCAACTAACTGCGAAGATAGGCTGCTTGCTGGCAGGTTTCTTAAACTGAGTTTCCGTGCATCCTCCACTGCTGTTAATACACAGATGTGTCCATTATCCAAACACATCCATTACAATTAGAAGTGACACAGGACTCTCACATTCCTTATCACATTCATATCACATTATCCAACATATTACCAGGTTCACAGATATGATGCCTTGTAATTTGGACTGTGATCTCTGCCCTGACATTCACATATTACATATCATAGATTCTTTATGAACAACGTGCACATTAAGACAGCTGCCATGTTTTCAGGAAGGTTCACGTTCACTGTAAGTATTAGTGAACATAATTCGAATCACTGTTTAAATGAAATTATTTACAAAGATGATACAAATATGATCAGTACATATGCATATAGCCTGCAAACGCCTGCACATATTTGAGCTTTATTTAATTAACATGGAGGAAATGCTTTTGTGGCTGCCTGATGCCATGGTGACGCACCACCTGTTAGCCCCAGTTAAGGGGGCTATTTTCATGGAGGTGCTCCCTTAACTAAATCTGATCACCTACAAAGGAGCCATAAACTTTCCCTGTCTCTTGCTTTATCAACACAAACTTCTGGATTAGGCTCAAGATTTCATTGGGTCTGCTTCATGAAACAGGGCCCCAGGACTTCCTGGACTACATTCCATGTAACAGTGAATTGGAAGAGACTTACCAAGGTTTTCTCCCTTGTAGAAAATGGTATCTGGCTTACAGAAAGGCAAGGAATAGTATTCATACGGGAGCTGGGTCCGGGAACTGGTCAGCTTCACTGCCTGAAAAGTAAATGAGTTGTTTGTCTCATTAGGTCACAAACATTATGGCAAGTAAAAGTACACTTTCAAAAAAGTGGCCTACATGATATCAGAGACTGTGTTTCAGCTTTGCAATTTCTAACTGTGCCAACTCATGTCGAAGTTTATTAGTGATTTTTCCACAGGACTTATTTTAAGACTCAAAATTTGCAAAGCATAAGTAAATACTACTGTATGGACATTCTTTTCCAGCAGTTCCATGATAACTCATAACTAAAAGCCTAGGTCTCATTCATAAGCAAAAGGAAGGTATAAATCGCAACAGTGTACTTTTTTTTTTATTTTTTAAACAATTTTTATTTTTCAGTTTTTAACAGTACAAAACAGTCTCCTCAGGTTGAGGAGTAGGAGAGAAAAAAAAAAAAAAAAAACTGATGAAAAGAACACCCTGTGATGGTGTCAGAATATTAAGGTCCCTTAATAGATATATTTGTCTCTGAATGTCAGCCACTTTCCCCAGTTTTTCACAAAGAGATTTTCTTTTAACTTCAGTTTATATGTAAGATGTTCCATGACAAGTATATCATCTATGATTGAAATCCATTGTTTATAAGACAGAGTATCAGTCTTAAGCCAGTTCTTTGTTACGGCCTTCTTTCCGGCCACCAGAAGGATCTTGACAAGATATCTGTCTTCTTTATGTACTGATTCTTCCAAATGTCCAAGGTACAGAAAAAGACAAGAATTTGAGATTGCATATCCCAACACCTCACAGAGAGCTGAGTGAACCTTCCCCCAGAAGGGTTGGATATTTGAGCATTTCCAAAACATGTGTGTGTGATCGGAATCCCTGTGATTACAAAGTCTCCAACATGACTGTTGAGTATTCATTTGTTTACTTTTAATTTTAGGTATGATGAAATAATGAATTAGATTTTTCCAATTAAATTCTCTCCATTTAGGTGACTGTGATGTTGATTGGTGTGTTTCCCACATATCGTACCAGATCTCCTCTGGGATTTTCTCACCCAGCTCTCTTTCCCATTTGGTTTTAACATACAATGTTGAATCATTTCTAGAATTCATCAAACTAACAGTGTACATTTTTAATGCATAAGGTGAAACCCTGAACATTCCTTACCACGATGTTTATTCACCAATGTGAGTGCTGATTAAATTTTAGTCATACCTTTATGTCTACAGTCTCACCCTCACGAAAGTCCCGGGGTGCAACTCCGGGAACATAAAAGGGCCGAACCACAGGCAACATGGTCAACAGCAGCAAGGCCCACCACGTCTCCTGCAAACAAGGTCAAACATTTTACCTCATGATGCATATATAGATTGTAATGAACAGAATCTTTATAAAAATTCAAATTCCTTCTTAAAATGCCATTTGAGTTTTGAGAAACTACAAGTTAATAATTCAATTTCACCATGTTTTGGTGGTTTTTACATTGTTTAACAGTTCATGACGCATCAGAAAAAGTGCTTTTTTTGCTGTTATATTTAAAATAATGTTACAGATCAGGCTTTACTGAAAGTTTGGCAGTTTTGGAATGCCTGACGTTATGTGTGTTAAACCAACAACCAAATTTCAGATACTTGCCAAGTAGGGGTCAAATATAATTCAAGTTTCTCCTATGGGATATATATTCAATGTCAATGTATAGCATGATATTTATACCATAATAGAGTTAGATCCCTTAAAGCCAATAAACATTCACATTATGTGAGAAATGCCATATAATGGTCCTTTAAAAATATGATCTGCTTGCTGATGATAAAATTTGAGTACAGCGTTGAGGAAGGCACCATTGACAAGGACCAACAAGAGACATCAAACCTGAAATGGGAGACATTCCTTCCTATGAGCAATGCTTGAGTAATTTAGTAACAACAGTTTTAAGTCAGAGACACACTGAAAACAGTTCATCTGAGAGCAAAGTCTGCACTTGCTAGAGGGTATGTGGGGAAAAAGATATGCTTTTCTGTGAAACTTGCTGCATCTAGACTTCCTGACAAGATAATAACCACAAATATAAAGACAGAGGCAAAATGGTTCCATTACACAACTGGTAGCAGCCACTACAAGACACTGTTCTTCCGTAGATGAACAGAAATTGCTGTTGTCTCAGTCATAATGCAGTTGGAGACAGTTTTGCGGAAATTATGTTTGTGACAAAACTGCAGATACATTCAGTTTATAAAGATGTCAGTGATGTATGCCGGTAAACAGTGACAACCCGTTACATATGGAGATGTACTTTTTACTTTCGCGTTTTGGCGAAGTAAACAAAAAAGGTCAAAATACGATGTTTTGTTCATTATTACCACACATGATCAGCTATGTTTATGTTTGTTAATGTTGGAAAATGGTAATGAAAAAATGGGTACATACTTAAACTACGGAGGTGTCAATAAAGAACTACCAGTAAGTTAGCAAGTGTTTCGCTTTTCTTTTTATTCGTTTACATGTCCTTGCAAACACGAACACCTTTAAAGAGTAATCAAAGTCTTTTGCGTTTCCTTTCTTACTATCACTAGTTGATCTGTTACTGACAACCGGGTAATCTGTGAACTGTACAGACAACATCCTCAAACTAACGCTGACAGAGCTGCTAACAGCTAACAGCCACAAGCTCAAAGTTCAGCAAGATGATTTCTCCTGGCTGTGTGAGAAATGACAGTCAAACAGGAGCGTATATGGACATTCGTGGTCTGTTAGCACAGACTAGCACTTCGGGCAAATGAAACAACCCAGTTTTGTCAGTCACACACCAGTGACAATCACGCTAGCTACTAATAGCTAGGAGGCTAACTTAGCAAGATCGTCAACATTCAAACAGCGGCACCCCCGTTCTTACAATCCCTGTAAATAAGTGTCTGGTTAATGTTAATTCTTTATTAACTAAGGACGACGTCCACTACAATTACAGCACTGTGTCAAACGTTATTCGGGCAGACAGTTGAAGATGTATAGTTTGAAGAAAGAGTTGGCTTTTCCACTTACCATATCCGCGGCCGCCATCTTGAATACGTGTCATAAGTGACGTCAGGGGAAGGAAGTTGTCAACTGTGGTTGATCAGGTAAATTAACGTGTTCCATTGACCCACCTAGAAAAGGTTCAACTGTTAACTAGTACAGGAAAACACGACCATCAACGCTACTGTTATATTGACTGTTAATATGCTATCAATTTGTTTCAGGAAGCGTTGCTTCTATGTTCTGCTTGCACATTTATATTTATTTCATTAAACTTGATGATGATAATAAAAAACTAAAAAAAAAAAAAACATCCAGTTTTGCGGCGGTGTCTTCAAGTTAGTAAAATCACCAATCAGAAATGTGTCTGTATGACAGACCTACTGGGATTTAAGCCTGTTGTTTTAATATATATGTATGTATGGTTAGAATATTTACTCTGTCTACCAGGTCATACTACATATTAATAGAATGTGTGACCTATACACTGACAGGTCAAAAATAGTCCTCTGTTTTTGGATAATTACTGCTGTGATTAATTTGTTTCAGATCCATCAAGCTCTTTGTGAATAGATCCTTATTTCTTAAATAACCATCAGTTTGGTAGACAGCATGTAGATTGGACTGTGTTTCAATGGAGAAAGGTCATGTGGACTGATGAGTCCAGATTCACCCTGTTCCAGAGTGATGGGTGCATCAGGGTAATGCAAGAGAGGAGGATGAGGAGATTACCCATCATGCCAAGGGCCTACAGTACAAGTCTGTGGGGGCAGTGCTATGGCCTGGGGATACTTCAGTTGGTCAGGTCTAGGTTCAGCAGCATTATGTGTCCATAAAATGAGGTCAGCTGAACCTGAATATACTGAATGGCCAGGTTTTCCATCAATGGTTTCTTTTTTTTATGTGATGACAGGCTCAAATTGTGAAAGAGTGGTTCAGGAAGTATGAGATATAATTTTCACACATGGATTGGCCACCATAGACTGTAGACCTGAACCCTATTGATAATGTTTGGGATGTACAGGAGAAGACTTTACACTGTGGTCTGACTCTCCATCATCAATACAAGATTTTGGTAAAAATAAATAAATAATGCAACTATAGATGGAAATGTTAGGACATTTTTAACATTGTATGGAATAAATGATGCCTTGGGGAATGTGTCCTGTGGTCAAGGCTAAAGGCAGTCTAATGAAATTTTGTGTGAGACCTTCATTTTTGCTGGGCAGTGTGTATTTAATATTATAATAGCAGCTGTGGCTCAGTTGGTAAAGTGGGTCATCCAATGACGGAAGGGTCGGTGGTTCGAATCCTGGCTCCGTCTCTCCACAGGTTGAAGTGTCCTAAATTGCTCCTAGTCGCACGTGGCAGCAGCCGCCTGCTGGTGTATGAGTGTTTGTGTGAATGGGTGAATGTGAGGCTTTGTACAGCGCTTTGGGCACCATGAAGGTGTAGAAAATGTGCTATATAAGTGCAGTCCATTTACCACAATGGAGGCAGCCACGCAGGTAGAATCTACTTTCTATAATAGTTTATTCAAAAGTTTCACCACAGTTGCATAAACCCAAGCCTATTACCATACATGCAAAAGATTTTATTTTGACAAAGAAAAATATTCATCTTATGTACAGGACTGGGCAACAATTCAATATTGTCACATTTCATATATTTTGTTCTCCCTGAATGGATGATGATGTCATCATACCAAATCTTTGCAATCTTAGGAACCTGGTCAATTAAAGAAATCAAAGAAGTAAGCATAACATAATTTATGAATCACCACATACCTAAATGAACATAATGCAGTAAGAAATATTGCAACATTAATATTTTTGCATATGCTCCTCCTAACATTCATTAGTTATGTGAAAACTGCTACATGAGAAACATGTAATCCAAACAAGAAATGATGATGAAGTAGATCATACTTTGGGAAAGTTCACTACATTCAAGATACAGCCATGTTTAATGCAATGCATGTGCATGAATAAATTAATTTTCCATACAGACAAATCAAGGCAGTAAGATATAAAAAATCACAGTCTGCTTTTTCCTTTCATTCCTGAATAAAAATAAACCTCACAGGGGCTAAAAGAATCAACAGGCATTATACATGACCCTATCCCGGAGCTCTCTTATTTCTTTGCATTTACAGAGTCTATATGTATATACTGTATACACATGTATGTACTATTCAATGTTAAATCTGAAAGAAAAGAAACAACCCCCGCAAAAGGCACAATAAGGAGCACATCTGAAACAGCCTACAGCATAATGGAAAATATTATGGACAATAAATAGAAGATTTATGCATAGTCAATCATATGCATGTTGAGAATTGTGTAAAACACTGTACATCTAAGTAGATGGGAATAAAACCTGTGCCTGCTGAATTGTTGATATCAAGACAAAATGAGCTTAACACTGTGCTTCAAAGTGAACATCTGTATCGGGGTTGTACCTTTCTTTGATGGATGAACACTGAGTGCTGGAGCATAACTAAATCCAGTGTTTTCCATGTGACTGCGTTCAGGTGGCCTGCAACCATTTGCTTGTGAAAATGAGTGTGAGTGTCTTGCAGTTAATATTTGTATAATAATGTGTATGGGGCAGCCATGCTCATCTGATACATAATATACATGTAATGTAGAAGTCCTTCAACAGCGGTGAGTGTGAGGGACTGTACAAAAATTATAGGGGTTGGGGGTTGTTATAGTCAAAAAGTAGGAAAGCTTTCTACATAAATGCTTTGTTTTGTTAAATACAGAACATTTAATGTGCACAAGACGGTCTGTTTTTGTTTTTTTTTTTCCTCAAATTGATGGATCAGTTTCTTATAAATGTCCTATTCTTTTGCTCTAGCTTCAACATCCAAACACTTTTGCTATTTTCTTCTATTTGCTGCAGACTCCTAATTTACCCTCCCTGAACCATTAAACCACTGTGCTATAATCTATTTTATGCTGAAACTTAGTTGTGGTTTGTACACAATGAGCATTGTGCAAGAATTACTTATACAGTACGAGCAAATTTGTTCCTAAATGCCACATACTATACAAATGATTCAGGACAACGCGATGCGTTCACAGTTTTTTGTGTTTTGAAGTGTGTTCTTCACATTTATTTGACATGAGTGGTACAGATAACCTTCATTGTGTTTATGTGTAATTTACACAATGTTTTGAAGCAACAGGCATTTTCTCAACCTGATTTGGTCCGCCAGTCATACTTATAAAAGTAACAGAAAGCTTAGACATGAATAGATGACTTTCAAAAGCTGCAGATGAGCAAGGCCTGTCTCCACCAAGAACGTAATAATAAAACAGTGATGGTCTGTAAGTCTGCTCCTTGTGAAAAATTGAGTAGTTTCTGTTGAGTTTTGTGATCATAAAAACATAGTACAACTGACCCAGCTGTTTCCACACTAGCCTATGATCAGCGCTTTATCAAACAGCATCTGCTGAGGTAGGACTGTGTTGTCATCATATTATTATTGATAAAGATCACAAATAGTACTTACTGAATCCCTTTACTCTGTACTAGAATTACACTGTTAGCCATGAAGTTGGAATAAAATATCTCATGAAATGATTGTGACAATGTGATTTATTCTTGTTAGATAAAGTGTAACTGGGACTCAGTATGTAATCATTGTACCAGGTTAAAGGTGATTACTGATGTGCCTAAATAGGAATAAAAAGAGGAATGCATCTAAAAACAACAATATTCCAACTTTATGGACAACAGTGTATATTGTCTTGAAATATGAACAATGTCAGTGCTGAAATTCACTCCAATTTGAGTTAAATCCCCCAAAACTTAAAAAAAAATCTGAGTTTGGACCCTCCCCCAACAAGTATTGTACAGTCCTTTGTTAGAATATAGTCGAGTATGTTTATGTGAATGGCAGACTGAGAAAGATAAATACAGAAGCTGACAACAAACCCTTGTCTTTTTCTAAACTACACTGTATTAGGAAACAGGATTTGGTCATATGAATCAATAGAAAGTAACTTAATAAGAAATGTGTCTGTGGTTGTGAAATCTCATGGCTGCTGCTGGTACTGGCTCTCTGTGGCTGTGTAGAAATCCTCCAGTACGCTCTGCAAGTAGTCAAATGTGGGACGGTCCTCGGGCTTGTTCTTCCAGCACTCCAGCATGATTTCATAGAGTTCAGTGGGACAGCTGTCGAGGCGCTGCATTCGGTAACCTTTCTCCAGGGAGCGGATTACTTCTGGGTTTGTCATCCCTGAAAACAAGAGCAGATAAATGGATTTAGAGGCTGCAGAGCACAGATCTTTTTCCTCTAGAAGTGTGTCATGAGGTGACTGATGATAGGACCACTTGAACACAGTGTTATTGTAGCCCTGTAACACCTGAATAAACACATTTTGGATATGAAATGGAAAGACTGGTTCATTTACCTGGGTATGGTGTGCGTCCATAGCTGATGATCTCTGTTAGCAAGATCCCAAAAGACCAAACATCTGATTTGATAGTAAAAGAGCCGTAGTTGATGGCTTCAGGGGCAGTCCACTTGATGGGGAATTTGGCCCCTGGTTTTTTGGAAATTTTGAAAAAAAAAAAAAAAAAAAAAAATTAAAACTATATTTGGAATATAATACAATAAAAAATATTACTTGCACATCATTGTTATGACTTTTATTACTGTCATCACTTTATCATAACTTTTATTCTGAGCCCATTAAACTATATATGTATTTTTTATATACAGTGCATACTATATTGTATTATAATATTATAACATAATACGCTACTTATTATTATTTACTGCTTTGCCACTTGTTTGTACTATACAATGTGCAATTGCAATTTTTCACTCCTGTTTTTTATAATTATTGTTTTGCTATTTTCTTGTGGTATTTCTTGTGTGTATATTAGGTGTTGTATTGCTATTGGAACCTCACTTTCCTGAGGGCTCTGCCCAAAGAATCAATAAACTTCTGCCTAATCAAATCTAATCTAATCTAATCTAATCTAATCTAATCTAATCTAATCTAATCTAATCTAATCGGATATAACGTAATCTAATCTAATCTAATCTAAAATAATATAATCTAATCTGACATAACATAATCTAATCTAACCTAATGTAATGTAGTGTAATCTAACCTAACGTAATGTAATGTAATGTAACACAACATAATCTAATCTAATCTAACCTAATATAATGCAATGTAATCTAATCTAATCTAATCTAATGTAATATAGTGTAATGTAATGTAATCTAACCTAATGTAATGTAATGAAATGTAATCTAATGTAATCTAATCTAATCGGATATAACGTAATCTAATCTAATCTAATCTAAAATAATGTAATCCAATCTGACATAACATAATCTAATCTAACCTAATGTAATGTAATGTAATCTAACCTAACCTAACGTAATGCAATGTAATCTAATCTAATCTAATCTAACCTAATGTAATGTAATATAATATAATCTAACCTAATATAATGTAATGTAATGTAATGTAATCTAATCTAAACTAATCTAATCTAATGTAATATAATGTAATCTAATCTAATCTAACCTAATGTAATCTAATGTAATGTAATCTAATCTAATGTAATGCAATGTAATGTAATGCAATGCAATCTAATCTAATCTAATCTAATCTAATCTAATCTAATCTAATCTAATCTAATCTAATCTAATCTAATCATCTCCTTCCCATTTTACACATCCTCTTAAACTCTTTCACCCTATCTCCATTCAGTCACTTGACAGCTGCTTCTAAATTTTCTCACTCTCTGCTGTCACTCATGTTGAAATTAGAACATGTTACTGACACAAATTTCCCCTAATCTGTTGAAACTGGGGCTGCTCCTATTTCATCATTTCCAGGAATCACTTCCCAAATTTCTTAATCTCATCTGCTGGTGATACCTGGCTACACAACACACACACATCCACACACACACACACACACACCCACACACATACCTTCCCTGGCTGTGTATTCATTGTCTTCAATGATACGAGCGAGGCCAAAGTCAGCAATCTTGCACACCAAAGCCTTATTGACCAGGATGTTTGCAGCTCTCAAGTCTCTGTGGATGTAGTTCCTCTGCTCAATGTAAGCCATTCCCTCTGCAATCTAGGACAAATAAGCAAACAGCCACTCTCAGTTAGACAGGAGCAGAATTTATCCACCTGTTCAGTAATTATGTTGATCACCATATCATTTTATACGTAATTATACTGCATCAAATCATTTTTTTTAATACTTTATTTTTAACTAGGGCTCACTGGTTGAACACATACTATTTAAATGACAGACAGTAGTAATTATGCTTTGTTTTGTTTATAGTCCAGCCATTTTCTCCAGCACTTTATGAAGATATGTTCCTTGATCTGTAGGTAATAAGTCAATCTTTCCATGGAGTAGATTTCCTCTATTATAGCCACTGATCCTCACGGGGTGCATCAGTTTTGAGCCAGTTCCTTGTCATGGCCTTTTTGGAAGCAGTTAAAAGAATTTTAAAGAGGTACTTGTCTTCTTTCTCTAATACATCTCCAGGTAGCAGACCCAGCAAAAAGCATCAAATTATTTTAAGAGCATTTATAGATGATTTTAAAGGAGGATTTTGGCATATAATGGAAGTTTATTGTAAAAAACATGAGATTTTACTCATACTTGCTCTCTCGTCGTGTATCTCATGTATGTTGGAATTAGATAAGCCTACAATCTAAAACTCTTACCAAATCAGTCATGGTAGGGTTGGTTCAAAACACGCATATTGACTTTCACCTTCTTCCTCTTCCTTTCCCTCTCTGTACTTTGTAATCAAAATGAAAAACCTCATTCAGTGCAGTGGAAAGTTCCTTGTGGAATTATTCATATTTAGCAGATTTTCCACAAGGGGGAGTTGCTTTGTCATTGTCATAGTATTTCTAAACATGCTAACCAGTGCAACCTACATGTAAATAAGTACACTGGAAACACATTAAACCTACATAGCCTCTAGGTGTCTGTATGGACAGATGTAGATGTGTTGATGCCGTCAAACTAATATTTTCCTTCAGAATCAAATTTCACAGTTATTTCCTTTTGGCTCAGAGTATTGTGTTGAAAACTAGTTTATAACTCACTATTCATCCAATACAATAATTTCAGCCATTTCATGTTTACTGGTGTAGCCAAACCACAGCTCCTATAAACAACAGACTAGTGTACTGCAGGAAAAATGTGAATATTCAAAAGACATCCTGTTAGACTAGAGACAAACAATGGAGTCACACTGTGAAGACACAAAGAGCCAAACAACTGGAGGATCTGGTCATGCCATCTGTCACATGTAGACGAATGAACCTCGAACTCATTTTACCTGGGCAGAGAAGTCGATGAGTTTGGGGAGCTGGACACGATTGCCTTCATCACTCTTCAAGAAGTCTAGCAAACTACCTGTGAGCATATATAAAGTTTTTATTAAACACATGGGACATATACAGTCGTCAAAGACAGATTTATTGTGTTTTGCCACATGTGCATCGCACACAGAAAATTGAAATTACAAAAACTCTACGGCCCCGCAGTGCAACAATGAACATCTTAGAAAAAATAGAATAGAATTGAACTATAAACAGAATATAACTATAAACATAGAACATAGAATATAACTATAAACAGCAGGAGGTTGAGGAGATAATATTTCCCTCGAGATTAATAAAGTAATCTATCTATCTATCTATCTATCTATCTATCTATCTATCTATCTATCTATCTATCTATCTATCTATCTATCTATCTATCTATCTATCTACCTATCTATCTATCTATCTATCTATCTATCTATCTATCTATCTATCTATCTATCTATCTATCTATCTATCTATCTATCTATCTATCTATCTATCTATCTATCAATCATAAATGAACAGTAACGGTTCAACAGTTAACTGAGGGATGAGTTACTGACTTAAAGTGACATATTGTTAGCCTCATAGCATAGTTGCCTTAGTCATAGACTATATGGACAAAAGTATTGGGACACACATGAAAAATATTTTAGAAATTTAGAGGTATAACATGTAAAATCATAGTCATGGATAAAAAAAAAAAAAAAATAATAATAATAATAATAATATCAATGTTGAGAGTAAAAACCATCTCTGAGGAATTTAAACAAAACTAACCAATACAATGATATTTATTGTTTATTGTTTTGTATCCCAGACCCCTGTTAGAACAGAAACACCTGAATTCAACGTGTCCCAATACTTTTGTTCATATAGTGTATGACTCAATGAGGCTATGCGACTAACAATATGCGAATGAAAGTAACACTACAGGTTAAATGTAGTGGCTGGAGCAGTATGCACATATGTGGTGTTTAACATTCTGCTTTAATATTCTAGTATTTAACATTATTTTACTTTTTAGTAAAAATGTTACCACATTACTTGCTACTGCCAAATTATTAATTTAAATTTCCCCTTGCAAATGTTACTGCTAAAACTGTCCACTCATGGTTGTTTTGCTAGTTCCCTCTTACAGTGAATACATGTTTTACTGTAAATGATGAGACTTTCCACAACAAAAAAAAACTGCATATTTGTTGTGGTAACTGGACATATTTTAAGTTTCCCAACGCTGGCTTTTTATAACTGGATTCATAAAAGTGTAGTACAGTTTGCAAATGTACTATACAGGCATAAACACACTTCCAGTGCTGGAACACAGGTACAAACAAACACACTGACCTTTCTCCATGTACTCAGTGATGATATAAATGGGCTCCTCCTTGGTGACCACAGCATTGAGTCGGACCAGCTTGTCGTGCTGTAGAGTCTTCATCAGGTTGGCCTCGCCCATGAAGGCCTCCACAGACATACTGCCAGGCTTCATTGTCTTCACTGCCACTTTGGTGTGCTTATTGTATGTAGCTTCAAACAAAATAAAACTTAAAGTTAGTAACTGAGTGATGAAAAAACATCTGACTGTGCAAAAAGGTCATTTAGGTCTGTCTCACCCATCCAGACTTCTCCAAACTGGCCGGCACCGAGCCTCTTTTCCAGTTTGAGTGATGATCGTGGGATTTCCCAGGCGTCTTTCTCCCATGGCTTCTCAGGTTTGGGACTCAGACAAGGGTTAGTCAGGGTCTGGCAGAGGCCGTCTCCCTGTTCTGGAATAGAAATAACAACAATCATGGCCTTATGTTAATCAGCCTGCGTATGTATTTTAATACTTCCTTTTCTTCATTAGTTTTGCTTTTAGTAAAAATCCATTGCATGCTCTTTTTTCTGACCTTAACACTTTTAAGACTGCCTTTTTAACAGGCCACATAGGTGTCTTCATCGTTCCTTCATAATTAAAATGTCAGAAAATGTCTTTTTTGCCAATTTTTTGCACCTTTGTTTTCAGGAATATCTTAAATTTCAATATCTGGCAATTAATTACCATTATTCTAAATAATAAATGCTTAAAACAGTGTGTTTTAGTAAAAAAAGAAAAAAATGGACTTGAGTTTTTTTTTGTTTTTTTTTGCATATTTATTATCAGAAACTACTGTAAATGTCCATAATGAAACTTTTTGAGATTACAAAAATAGACTTTCAACTATTTTACATCTGCTCAAACATCCTTTTTGGTCTTGAACATTCAGTAACCATATTATGGATTCATATTTTTTGTTATTTCCAGGTGTTTCTTTTTAGCCTGTGTAGAAGTGTCTGAAACATTTCCTTGTCTCCTTGCCATAAAGTGTTGTATAGTGTCAGAAAGCCAGAGAGCTTGCCGTTGTTAAAGGGTTAATGACGTGAGCTCAGGGTGAACTCATTTATTTAACCAGCAGAGTGTGCTGTGAATCAACACATTGCTCATCGATGGCAGCTTGTGACATTTTACCATAAAGGGAAAATGAAAACAAACTTATCATAATTCCTCAATAACACAGATTTTTCTTTTGCTTCTTCGACACATACTGTCAATAAAACTCACTTTTGTAATGGCTGACCAGCTCCTGCAGTGTACTGAAGGTGATGCGGGGAGAGATGTAGAATCCTCCGTTGTCCAGCGTACGGATCTTATAATGTTTAACAGTGTCAGCAGAGTGGGCATCATGGTCTCTGACTGACAGAGAGTAGCTGCCTGCAGTGAAAAAGAAACAAAGACAGCAACTGTCACTGTATGTGGGGACTTTTTAAATGCTGATGCTAAATATTTAGTACTTGTATTGCAGATAGAGGATATTTGCAGCTTGTTTTGAATGTTTAAGTGACCTATTAAATGTTTCTTGTGGTTTTCATAGGAAGGTCGATTCGAGAACTGGACTATAATGACAGTAATAGAGGTTTTTGGATGTGCTTAGACTTGAAACAAAGACTTAATCGTATACTTTATTTTGTTCAAGTGAGTGTATGGTGTTCATAGTAAGAAATATGCCCTAAAACTTCTTTATAATCAAACAGTAAATGCACAGTGAAAGAGATGCCTGGTCAGAAACACTGTTAGTGCTTGTTACATATTTTTATGGCTTAAAAGGTTAAAGCCATAAATTAAATTTAGTTCTTCCCCCCTGTTACAACTGCCAGGGAAAGGATACAGTGTTTATTTAGATTTAAATTTATTTAGGAATTGTGCAGATGAATGTATGTACATAAATGTAGAATAGAACAGAATAGAATAGAATAGATCTTTATTATCACAGTCACAGGAACAATGAAAATCAGTTCAATTTAGCAGCGAAAACACTTAGTCCAAAAGGGACTGTATATGAATAAATAAATAAATACATACATACATACATACATACATACATAAATAAATATCACACAGAGTATTAAGAAAAAGTAGGAATGTACAAAGGCTTCAGAATAAAATATTAATACACATGTGCTACTAAAGTACTTCTGAAATTAACAAAATACACAAAAAGAAATATACAAAAGCTAACTCTATACTACAGATGAGAGGTATATACAATGAATAGGCTATATACAGGTAAGTCCATAGAAGAGTAAGAATATAGATACTCAACCTCTGCATCCAGTGGTCATGTAACAGTATAAACTCATTTCTTTGTTCCAGTTTTAATGGGTTTTACTCACCCTTTGTGGTCTCACTGTCTCGGATCATGAAGGATCCTATTTTGTTCCCAGGGGCCAGCAGCTGCCGCTCAGCATCTTTCCTGCTCACACCCTTGAAGAACCATCTAAACAACAGGAAAAGGATCAGTTAGTACAGAACAGAAACCTCTCAACGAATCTGCTTCCCCCTTCATTCATTACTACTATGTAGAACTGAAAAAGTCCTCACATTATTATTATCATTACTTATATGTGCAATGGTCTGTTTTTGCCACTGTTTTTATTGTTAATGCTGTAATTATTATTTTCTTCTCCTTTTTATCATCTAATAATCTAATTTAATCTTCTAATATCTGCAACTGGGACCTTAATTTCCTGGATGGCTCTGCCCAACGGATCAATTTAATGTAATGTAATGTAATCTAATCATGATACAATTTATATCCTTTTATTATAGTTACTAGTAATACACCACTACTACTTGTACTTCTACTGTAACATAGTGAGAAAAATGTTGAAATTTGTTGATGTGTATGAACGTGAAACTTACTCTTCAGCCTCCAGAGTATCTTTAGCTACGTAATTACTGGGGATGTAGCCTTCCTTTCCTGTACTGATTAGCATGGCTCTCCACCACTCCCCCGATCTACAAAGAGGACAACGACAGTGAGCATTTCCTGTCCACGATGATATGATAAACCATATATTACCAAGAGCTCAAAATGAAATTTAGAAGCAGCTAAACATCAAACAACTGTGCAGCAAACAAAGTCCTGTGAGCTAAGCATCAAATGATTCCATCTGCGGTGTCCTTACTCCTCTAAAATTTTCAGCTTGTCCCCCTTTTTGAAGCCGAGGTCTCCATCATGAATGGCCTCATAGTCATAAAGTGCCATGGCAATGCTTTCACCTGCAACACAATCGAAATCAAAAGATGATAATGCACATTTGAGGTGAAAAGCAGCTTTCAAGGTTTAATGTCAGCAGATGGGTAACATGTTGAGAAAATATATTTGTACTTGAGAATGTGACTTTTCATGGGTTATACTTGTACATTCAGTAGCTTCGTATCTATCTGTATTACTTTTTTAAATACAAGCACGGCTTTACCTCTGATGTGTATCTATCTTTGTTAAACTCGGCTCCTCATACTTTGACTGTAACGGACTTCCTTGCCTGCTGGATAATTATAGCAGTGGGACTGGTCTCCTGTGTAGCAGAGGCCTCTGTGGGGAGGCTGTACAAGGGGCTATCGCTCTGCACCCACACACTTTGCCTCCTTCCTCTTTTTATACCAGAAACATGTTACCACGACTAAGCAGCACTGACACTAACAGCACTGTATGTGTGACTTGTCTTGCTGACAAACTCTAAAAACAACCTGCAATCGAAAGACCTGGCGGTTTATAATTGGTTAAATTTGATAATGTGAGTCGATAATGTTTGCATAAGTCTTGTATCACAAATGGTGTGTGTAGAGATGGTGTTACTGTAATTCTCAGGGGACTCACCTTCTGAAGACATGGCGTTGGATGGCATTTTGCTCTGTAAAGACAACAACAGTGTGAGAAGGTCAGAAATGATCCTCAGCCTTATTCATGCGGTCCTTATTCAATTATTATTCATAACACTGACATGATATTTACATTTTGATTCAACAGTTTACATGAGCTGCATGGAAATTTTATTGTACATATTTGTACATGTAAATTCCTTAAATGTTAGCATGAATCAATACTCTGGTTTTTTTTAGCGTGATTTTTAACATTCCTTATTTCATTGTAAGTGAAAACCAGACAAGATTCCCTTTAGGTCAAATTTCTGAGAAAAGATGACGCAATTGGAAAAACAGGACTACTTTGTAAACTAAACTGAAATGTGACATGCAGCAGAACAAACTGATAACACATCAAAGCAAGTTAGGAAGGAAGGATATTATCAAACCAACTTTGAAAATCATGTTATTGATGAAAACGGTCTTTTGGTGGATTTTCTGTTTGTAAGAATTCATTTTTCCAAATGTCACACAAAAGATAGATACTTTATTGATCCTTTGCAGGAAATTGTTTGTTACAACAGCAGCAGAGAGTTGAGCTGTGCAGAGACCAGACAATCAGACTGAACATCTTTACATTTAGACTATGAGATAATTTATCAGGTTAGAGTTTTAAGATCT
The DNA here is from genome assembly GCF_902148855.1 of Sphaeramia orbicularis. Classification (NCBI taxonomy): domain Eukaryota; kingdom Metazoa; phylum Chordata; class Actinopteri; order Kurtiformes; family Apogonidae; genus Sphaeramia; species Sphaeramia orbicularis. The sequence continues at coordinate 38,995,300 of NC_043963.1, forward strand.
CTTAGATGATGTTGCCTAATATTGAAGTTTTAATCATACATCTCCTGCCTCAGTGCTCTGGTTCTGCTTCTGTCACTTCCTCTTTCTTTAGCGAGGGTAAAAGAGACATTACAGTCAGCACACAGGAAGCACTAGCCAGAGGAACCACACTTAACACACAGTGCAGCTATTTTACCCATGGCACAGATCAAAGTCTGACCAGTATGCAAACTCGCAACAAATGACAGGAACATATTCAGAAGGCTCCTGTATGAAACACACAGTGACTCAGAGTGGCAAATACATATCGCACTATACTCTTTCACTTTGTAAAACAGGACTATTTTCTTTTAATTCAACACATTGGACTCTACATCTCTACTATAAACTATTGCGTTACATCTCTACTTAGTTTTCACAGTCTTTTATCTTTCACTTACAGCATTTTTCCCAGAGTTCCCTGTGGTGGGGTCTTTGACATAGTGGGCTGTTTGTGCACGGTTCTGCTGCTCATCATTCCCCGTTCCTTTACCAAGAGTCTCCTGCTCTTTCTTTGAACCCACACAGCCCATGGCGGCTTCTGCAGGAGATCACAAGACAGAAACAGGAAAATACAAGAATGAGAGATTTGAGGTAAAGAAAAAAAAAAGTGATTAGTCTGGCATTAAGCTACTTCATATATTTTTTTGAGTTTCAGGTAGTAAAACTGAATTAGGTTTACAAAAAAACAGACTTCTAACAACTTCTCATATCAACATAAGGCATAAATAGGTGATGAATAACAGCAGTTTCCTAAAACCCGCCTGCAGACATCCTCCTAATAAATTACCAGTTTCAGTATTATAACTTTAAATGGGACAAAGGAAAAGTATTAGTCAATTATTAAACATGCAGCGTTACTTAATACATGGTGTTACAAATAACATACAGCTCATTTTTGATCTATTTTAATTGTGATCTTTATAGTCTGTATATAAGTTTGCATTTTGCTCAATTCTTATGTATTTTGTTAAATTTTATATTTGTAAAAGTATAGTTCAGGTCAGGTTTAGCAACTTAGCTTGTGCTCTGTGGCAAAAATCTATGCTATACACTTACCTGACACAGATAACACTAAATAACACAAGATTAATACTGAATATAAAACTAGCCCTTTGCAGTAGAGGACCTACTTTTGACTCTTTCAGTAAAAAACATGTCAAAGTATGTCAAATAGGGTGGAGAAAGTGTAAAAATGGCATTGCAGATGATGTTGACGATGCTGTATGTGTTCTTCTCTGTGGTTAATGTATGCCTTAGTTCTGTCCAACGGCACTGTTTTAATATATAATTTAATATATATTGGCATCGGCCATAACAACGTGCCTCCTTATTTAACTGCAACATCTAGGAAAGACTTTGTTTTTGTATCAGACTGCATCTGTCTGTGTGTGTAAATATATCTACATGTAAATCTGTATGATGTTATATGGAACAAGGCTTTATGGGAGCAGGAACAAAGCAGGACTCTGTGTGATGGGAGATAAAAGGTGGGTTTTATTGCTTATCTGGATTCACATAAACAAATTGAGACGGAGAACACGAAAAGGGTTACACTTTACAGCTGTCATTGCACCAAGGAAGTACCAGTAATCAGGAGTTCTCAATAACAGAACCCCGCTACCATGCAAACAGATAAATAATATCATTTTACTTTCATGACACTTAAAACTGATATTCAGATTAACTCCAATTCACAGCGATGCTCACAGGAAACAGCTTAAAGTGATAGATATGGCGATTCAACCGCTAAATATCTCTGCAAATACAATGCATTATGTTATATAATTATGATGATACTGACCTTGTAGCTGACGTACAGCGATTACTAGTGGAAAAAGTTTCATTTAAGAATTTAGACACAGGAAGTGCTGGTGTGCTTGAGGTTAAATTAGTGGTGTTCACATACTTGCTTCCTTTTTTACTTTGTCCCGTACTTGTTCCTCTTGTCTCACGGAACCAGGGTCAAGTACTTTGGAGGGTAATGATGTCTATTTAAAATATATCCACCCTGATTCCGCTTTTATGTGAAATCAAGACATAGACATGATCTGCTATCGTATGTTACTGACCTTGGCAAAAAACAAAGAAAAAACAAACTGCAGTTCATGTTATATATGTTATATGTTAGTGTGCTTGCAAATGCAGGGGCGTATCTTACGTGGGTCATAAAGCTACAGCAGGTGGTTGGTGGTTATAGTAATACTACCTACTTTTTCATCACAGGACATGAGTCAGATTCATTAGAATTCTGACAAATAATGCAATCCCAGTAAAACTTTGCGTAGATTGCACTGTTTGTTGCTTCCATAGTGTAGTTTTATATGCTCTTGAACTCTAAATAAAATTAAGTGTGTTGAAATACAAATACATCACTGAGTATAGACATTTATGAGCATAAGTGTGTGACATGTCATCCTCAGTTTGTAGGCCTTATTGGGTAAGTGGTTGGGATGTTCACCCAGTTTATTAGAATACTTTTTATTTTATTATTTGTTATTGTTGTATTTATTTATTATTTTATTTAATCTTCTTATTAGACTTATAGAAAATTGCATACATAAAGCAGCAACAACCCCCAGCCTACTACAAAGTGTGTTATAGAAGACCTTAACCAGTAAAAGATGAAGAATACAATAATAAGATACTGATTGGATCAAAATAGATTTTTAAATGTACCATTAAGTAATGTCCTCTGTATGCAGAGATGTTTTTTTTAATGCTTATGTACTTGCTAGGCAGTTTCAGAACACTAAACTTGCTTGGTTTGAGTTCTATAAAAGTGATTTGCGTCTTAATGACAATCGAATCAATGAAATCAGTTGAGATGCACTGATGTACACAGCATTCCACCTATCAGCTCTGACCTTCAGGGCTTAACATCATAACATGGCAAAGGTAATCTCTTTGGTCAATTGATATACTAATTGACACTTTGGCACATTTTAGGGTACTTCATAAGTGTAAGGGAGACAACACTAATTATAATCCACTGAGAAGAGGTTTAACAGACATAATACACACATCAGATTGGCTGACAAAATCACTGATGTGCAACTATTTTCATTTCTGTACAGAAGTTGATAGACAACCAGAAGTTATCAACCTGAACACAATCACTGTACTGTAGCTGCTTTTTCAGTAGTTCCTCCACACCCACAGACTCAGCACACTGTAAAACACCTACTGTTTAGAGTGATTTACTGCCTCACGTGTCACTCACTCTCAGTACTTAAAGAGCAAGGAAGTGTAAATAAAAAAAACCCCAAAACAACATGATTCTCACACCCACTGCTATTCTTCTGAGCATATGAAGCTCAGACAGACTGGAGTGGAAACAAGCACAGTGCTAGACAGCCACATGACACACGGCTTAATTACACATTTCCCCAGTGAAACAGCAGGAGAAGAATGGGGGCATAAACCTCCATATGCAGGTCTAATGTTAATGTTTAATGCTGCAGAGTAAAGGAAAAGGAGGTCACATATGGGTCTCATCTGGGCTTAACACCTGGAGGATAAATTTAACACCAGCATTTGGCTGATGCTCTTTGTTTTAGAGGGAATTCCCAACAACAGTCCATAGTTCACTGTCTCAGCCCCCTATTGAATGATGTATAGACAGCTATGGGAATGTATCTGCACAAGTTTCACAGAGTTTCATTTGCATGCCAAGGCTAATACAAAAAAGAAAGCCAAGTTGATGGAATTTTTTTATGCCAACTTCAGCATAAAGCTTGTGTTGAGGATATGAAAGATAAATCTATGAGAAGTTAGCTATGCATTAGCTTTGCTGGCAGTTTCAGTTCTGCCCTCCTCTTTTGTTTATTGTTCTCCTCCTTTATGACTTTTGGAAGCAACACTTTGTTCTGTGGCTCATAAATGGTAGCATTAACCGACAATAATAATAATATTGTTCCTATCCTATATTATAAAAGGGAAGTGGACTCTGTCTGTGTGTCTTGGGCATCACACAAAATCCAGAAAGAGCTGACTGCTGCAGTTTCGGCTTATGTATTTGTGGTCAAGGAAGAGACAAGCAAAAACGACAAGTTGATAGGACCAGTATTTTTGGAGATAATAGTAATTTTGAAATACAATGGTCTCCCAATGGCCCTATGCCCAGAATCATAGAATCATCATTAAAGTGGGTTAGATAGCATCAGATAAACAATAGGACCATGCTGCCATGGTGTCAAATTGTATGTGCAGAAACAGACATGCCAGCTGAGAGGTTATTCGACTGAAAATGCCAGTAGAATTTACCAAGAAAGTAAAGAAAGTAAAGGAAGAAACTGTATCAGAGGCTCTAGAGTCTAGGTTCCCTATGGGTCAACACATTAGTTAATTAAATTTCAAGACAGCACAAAGTATTTTACTCTGCAACATGAAACTGTAGAATCAAATGACTATTGTTGAAGGAAACATAATGTCTAATAGTAGAAATAGTGGAAATTCCAGATCAAGATGATGACAGACTATCACCATTTCATCTGTCATTACTAAATACAAATACATTCTTTCAACATATTTCAAATAAATCAATTACAGGAACGTGTGAAAAACAGATATGATATATGAGATATGATGTTACTATCCCTTCTACCATAAATTGAGGTAAGTGGTCATATAAAGACCAATATCAGCCTTCACATCTAGTCTAACATGCAAATAAGTCCGGCTGCAGTTTTCCAACACAGTCATAAATTTGTCAAACATGCTACTGTGTTCAGTTTCTAATACCTATGGATAACACAGCCCTCCCTGCATTTCTGCAATAACACAAGAGAACAAACATATAGACATACTATTTCATCTCTTACAGAAGCATTTCCTAATTATTCTAGGTAAATCTGGCTACCTGCAAGCAGGGATGAGATTCCCAGTCACCGCACTTACAGTAGCTCACCTCAAATACTGATAGAGGTCCATTTATGACACTGTGACCGAGTCGAACATAACAGAAGACAGGACAGGTAATTCATGTCAGCTGTCTTTTTCCCCCTCAGATGTAAATTCAGTGGCATATGAAAAGCTGCCAGGCCATGTGTGTACTTGTTTAGATTTGCCTCAGGCCATAACAACATCATCTGCTGCTCTGGATGGAGATGGAGAGGAAAAAAAGATACTTACAGCCCCAAGATACTAGTTATCTTTTTTTTTTTTTTTTTTTTTTTTTTTAAAGAAGGAATAAGCCATTATGATGTAACTCACATATTAAAACATGGAGGTAGCTTTTATTATTATCTCAGTGTATTTTGGCTTGAGTTTTAGTGTATTCTGACATATATTAAGATTCAGAGTTTATGTGAGATGCAGTATCATGGTTACTAACAAAGCATTTTAGTTGTGAGATACATTTTACATCTCATATTATGGGTGTGTACAAAGACATTTTAGTGATTTTGACCTCCTTTGTCAACACAGGAAACACATGAACTAACCAGGAATTTTGACATTAAAAATGCCCCAATTTGAGCTGAAATCAC